>NW_028185350.1:2307918-2323486 GCF_003343005.1 Rhea americana | reverse complement strand
CACCAGAGGCCAGAGCGCAGGCAGATCATCCTGCTCCCGGGAGCCAGCTTGCCCGCGGCTCCCATCCTTAGGCTCTACGGCAGGATTTTAACCTGGGATCTGCCCTGGCATCACTGCCTTGAAACACTTAACTCTTCCTCGTGCTGCYGGAACGCACGAATACGGCGATCGGCGGCGAGAGATTGCTGTGCTCGGCGGCCGCGGAGGGAGCAGCAAACCCGCCGAGGGCTTGCTCTGCTCAGGAGTGCCTAAACTGGTGTCGCTTAAAACTGCTGCTGGAGCTCAGGGAGCTGCAGGAAGCTTTATCCCCTGGTCCCAAATCCTGTGCATCCCCCTTTCCCCTCCCGCCCTTCGTGCRACGAGCCAGGCGGCCTGGGGGAACCACGGGGCCCCTCCTTGGCCTTGCTCCAAGGGTTTTTTGGTCTTGTTGAATTAGACCAGATCTCCACCCCACCAAGCTGGGACACCAGAAAGACACAAATGGATCAGAGAAGAGTCACTTATGTACCACAGGAGGTCTGTGAGCACCTCGGGCCCTAATATCCTCTCTAACGCACTCCAGCTTGGGATACGGCGCTTTCCTAAACGGAGACAGATCTCGGCTGGGTGATGTTCACACTGGGCATGGTGCTGGTGTGGCTGGGCTGACCAAACGAGACAACTAGCCTGCTCTCGAGACCCTGATGGGCAGTTTTACCCTGAGGAATTTTCCACTTGCAGAAAGCTTGCTGTGCTGGGGCTGGGCTCGCTCGCCCCGAGGCAGGGCAGGAGCAGCGGGATGTAGCCGATAGCCACCCGCTCAGCRGCAGAAGGTCTTGGTGCAACTGGTATTGGCCGCAATACAGACGTGGATTTCCAGTGCTGACCCATATCCAGGCTAATTTTCAGAAATTAATAGGTTAAGGAGGGAGGGGGGGGGAAAGCAAAGCATAGGTCTGTTAAGCTCTTGGGGCGGGGGGAGTTTCCCAGCATGATCCCCACTGGCACCAAGGGACAAAGGAGATAAAGATATTAGAGGCCAAGTTTTCAGCACAAGCCTCCTCTTAAGCACTGATTCAAAATACAGCTTTACTTGTCAAGCGGTGAGACACCGAAGACATCTATGTGTCTCAAACCTATTTGTTTGGAGGACAAGACAAATACTACCACTTAAAAAGCAGTGTATCAGCTTTCATCCTTACTCGGGTTTACTGCAAGGTTCTTGTATTAAATATTATTTATGGCAACTCTTAAATGTTAGTGGGAAAGAGGAGCGTTTGGCCAGGCTTCTGCACRGAGCAGGAATTTACACAGGGTTACCAGGCTCGCTGGGGCTAATCCCTGCCGGCATTATACATCATCTGACAGTTGCCAAGGAGACGAGCATAATCTCAGCGAGACAAGATACGCGAGAAGGGTATTTATGGACAGTTGCCTAATGATGCTGGTGGAATGCACCACAAAGTGATTAGTTGTGCATCTTTGAAGTATATAAATATATATGTGTGTGTATAGGTGTSTATGCATGTTTGCATGCTTTGGAAACTGCTTTGCAGAGTAACCAGCTGTTTCTTCCCTCTCCGTTCCTGGGCCATGCTTGGCGGCACCCATGGGTGAGCTGGTCGTGGGTGCTGGTGGCATGTGCCAGGCCCCGCGGGAAGGGTTAACCTCACGTGGGCGGGCTGGCATGTGGGTCTCAGCCAGGTTTTAGGCAGATTAGGCCATCCTCCCTGACCTGGAGTGGTTTATAGCCCTGCGCTCAGGGAGATTAAGAGGAGCAGGAGAGCCAATATCTTCCTTTGAACCATGCAGTTAGGGAAGGCGTCTTGTCACCCCCCGTTTCGCCAAGCAAAAGGCTTCCTTGGCAGTGCGTTCCCTGCCCGTGGGAAGGGGCAGGGACGGAGAAGCTGCTGCTCAGGACCGAGGGCACTAATGGACAAAATCTAGTGCTGGGCAAATGTCCCCTCTGCGGACTAAAGAGAAGCCGCAGCCTGCGTGGGTCTGCCTGTCTGCTTTGCTTYCTCCCAACTTGGTCTTTTTAGCCTGTGAGACAGTTTCTTGATGGAGGGAGGAAAAAAATAAGGCTTTTCCAAGTTTTCAAAGCCCGATGTGAATTACTGCTCGGGAAGGCAAGTCGCTGGGAACTGGGCGCAGCTTGCGGCATCAGCGTTGATGCCAGCAGGCAGCTCCAAGCTGCTGGCTCGGGTGACGCCTCGGATAGAGGAGGCCTCTTTAAGTGCAGCAAATCGACCTGTTAATCCTCCATATGTGGGTTACAAGGAGACTTCTCAGCCTGTGCAAATCAGCGGTGACAACCTCGGTTCGCGTTTCTGCCGTGGCACCTGCCTCCCCTTCAACCGGTTCAAAGCAGTGACAGGACACGCGGGCTATTTCTTCTGGTTACTCAAGGAGCTAGCCAGTGAGCAGCACCTCCGCCTTCCCGCAGCCCTGCTCCCTGGGGCAGCGCTCCATTTGCTTGCTTGGGGTCTGCGTCCGTGCTGGCATGCCGTGAAGGCAGGATGCTGGCTGAGAGGTCGGAAGGCACCTGCGTTTCCTTAGCTTTAGAAGCGCCAGGGACTTACGATCTCCTCTGGCAGGAGAAAGGTGCTGCTCCCAACTCCTGCTGTCCTTCTCCACCTCTGCCTGGGTACTGAGCTCGGTCTGTGCCAGGAAAAGGAGCCTGAGCAGGTTAAACAGTGCCTTTTGGCCTTYTGTCTTGCCTTGACAGCGATGAATTTGGGGCAGCTGGGTATAGCCAGTGGGGAATGGCTTTGGGCAGCGAAGGGTGCTGAGCAGCCCACGACCGGGCTCCTTGCCTGCAGCACCGGGGCAGGACTTGGCCTGAGGAGGACACGGTAGTACTGAAATCATTGCTTCCATAAGCTTTTGACTTGCACTTTTAAAGCTTTGAATATTTACTAGTAAGTGCAGACATCTAGTCCCTCGTGCTACGGTGGACAGGAGAATAAAGACTAAGAAAYGTGACATTCCGGGACAATTCAGGGAGAATTCCCATAAGCCTTGGGAAATAAATCTCTTGATTAGAGGCAAAAACTTCAGCAATCATATGAGTTAGCAAATTCCTATGCAACTTCATAGCTGATTGATGAATGTTATTGGGAAAATGMCACATTTTTCTTAAGACTGAAAACCTGAAGTGACCATGTTTGCTAAAATCTGGAAACATTCAGCTCCATATAAACATAAATCTGCAGAGAAGTTGAAACAGAGGTCAGTTCCAAAGCCTGCAACCTTTAAGATCACTCATTGTTTTGGGGCATTTCAGGTTTCTCTGCCTTTTTCCTTCCACATCTAGAAACAGTAGGAAGACCTGACCTGACCTTACTGGAAGTTTTGCCTGCATAAAAGACATAGAAACCTCAGAAAGCCTCTCTGAGACTTAGTTTTACCTAGTTGCCTTCACACCAGGCAAAACTTCACCAGCCCTTCCTTACCAGTGACTCCCTGACCATTGCTGAAAGCCTCCTTTGGAGACCCTGTAGCTCCCCTGGGTCTGCAGTCTACTCAAATATCCCAATTGTAAGGTTTGATTTCTTAATGTCTCATTTTTATCCTGCCACTTAAGTACTGTCCTGTACCTAGATGATGTGGAGAACAAAGCTTAATTTCTATACAGATACAGTTTTTTCCCTAATACCTTTTTCCCTGAGCTGGGAATTCAGTATGGGATCCAGCTCGCATTGGGTTACTGCCCATAGGCTTAACCGAGCAGCTATGCCTCATCTCCCAGGCATCATTTACTAGTATTGCAGTAGGGTGTGTGCAGAACGCCTGCTCACTGAGTACAGAAACACAGGAAATTTCTTCAAGCACTTCTATGAAAGGYGCCGTTCTGTTATAACCTGTGGGTATTTGGTCCTGAAACACTTCACCTGGCAAAAGCTAACGGGATTATGACTCTCTTTCYGTACAGACCCTTCCCTCTGGCATGTCTCGGGGCTTTCGCCTGCCCCAAGCCACTGGTGCGAGCGACAGATCTGATGGTCTGTATCAGTGTGGCAGAGGACTTCGGCTTTTCCTGATCTGGCCTTGTGGGCAGCARTATTAAGTGGCATTTTTTGTTCAACAAATAAACATGAACAACTTAAGCCAAACAGTTGCCAAATGGAATAGCTTTCCAGGTTGGTACATGGTCTCCAATACAAACTGCCAAGTCTGGAAGTGGAGTCAGGAACAGATTTCTAAAGATGTAGGGATGGGACTTGCTCAGCTATGTTTTATCTGGACTTGAGGTATAATATGGTCTCACGCTGGCTTAAGAAACAAGACTGTGGAGAAGACTATCAGCCCAAAGCTGGCAAGTAACTTAACTTTTGACTGATCTTCACAAGATGTAACCAAGAGGGGAGAAGCTGAGGGACAAATGGGAAGTGGAGAGAAGCAATCGAGGAGAAACCCAGTGGATCCTTTAGGTCAGCTGAGCTGTACAGAGGAACCAGTAAATGGTGTTTAAAGAGGGAACTCAGGTGAGCTGGATGCCTTAAGCACCCAAGTATCCAGCAATCTTAGAACAATTCCCACGATAGCTCTGCATTTATCACACATCTATCTTACTGTATTAATCTCTGTAGAATCGTATCCTGTCTAAAACTCTCCAGGTAATTCCTCTTCTCTTGTATGCTTTGGTARGACATTAGAACCTCAGCAATGTTGAAATCTTGGCAACGCCCCTGCTCAGGACCCTGTGACGAGGATCCTGCCCACAAAGGAGATCTGGTACAAGTCTCCGGAGCCTCTGTACAGGGAGACACTTAATGAAGTCACCAGGGAAACCCGTCTCTGTTCAAACTGAAGTTCTTGCTTGGTCTGTTTATAAGCTACCTTTACCTACATCACCCTGCCTTGCAAGTCACTGGATTTGTCCTCATCTGTCAGCTGTTTCCCATGGTGCTCTCGCCTCTCGGCAGCTCCTCGCTCCCACCGAGAGTGGGATTTCCCTGTCCCCTTGGATGGTTTGGCCAAGCATGAGCCAGCTCTGTGCTGTATTGGGGCATCCAGAAGACAAGTCAGCAAGAGGCTCTGGTTAGTCCCATATCTGTGCTCAAAGTAAACTGGGTTTTGCAGAGAACAATTCTGAACAAAATGCCGATTAAAATCCAGGCTCTTTTGCAAGAGGCTGCTATGATTTCATGGGTAATCAGAGCATCTAATAGAGCTGGCCATAAAACTCAGTGTAGAAGAGACCTCCCTCTTGAGTTATGCTCTACCAAATTGCATTCATAAAAAGCAATCCTACTCTTAAAAAAAAAAGGATTTAGAAAGGCTTTTACTACAAGGTGCACTAATGTTATACACCACAGTGGTTCTTTAAAGAGCAAATACTTTTAATTGTTTTTTCTTCCTATGTAGATATTTGCAAAGCCTTCAATCTTGTTTAGCTCTGGCTCTAGTTAGTGATGCAGTGGCTGGATGCAAACACCTTCTGTGTCCTACTTTCTAGAATCTCCTGGAGGAAGTGTTTACAGTAAGTGTGAATAAGCAGAAAAAAAATCTTCTAAAAAATCCTTTCGACCCACATCTCCCTACCTCTGAGCTACTGCATTAAAAAAAAAATCTAARCTACTTCAAGTKCCTATTGCATTTGGGTCCYAGTCTWGATGCTTAAGAACAATGCAAGAGAGGGSCAGTCTCTCCCAGATTTTGATTTCCTTGTCCCAGATCAAAWTCACTCTTGGTCCTATACTGGATTCCTGTTTGCCGTTGAGTGCTATTTCTGATCTTTCAAGGCAAAAGCCTAGTGGAAGCTTCCAAGATCTGCTCCAGTGCTACTTGCTAGCAGAGAAAGCTGAGCCATGCAGGCTGGCCTCAGCTGACACGCAAGAAAAAGCCCATCATGGTGGAAGRTCAGGCAGTTGGCACTGATGGAGATATCCCAGACTGTCTCGGCCGTCGTTCCTGGCTGATCGCCGTGATGAGGCGGGAGGCTCTGGGGGCATGTTGCAGGGCTGGGTCCCTCCGCTCCTGTGCTGCGGCCAAGATGCCCTTTCCTGGGTCTGCTCACCTGCTTGCAAGTGGTTATTTTTAAGAAGGGAATAAAATGTTCATTGTCCTCCAGCAGCTTGTTGCCATGGCTCATTGCGGGTGCTCTGGACACCTGGCTGCCTCCTTGGGCTAGGAGACCTCCGGGGTGATTTTCTTCTGGAAGGACTGCAGGACCCAGAGGGGGCCGAAGCGGAGCGCGAGCGCCCGGGCGGCGAGCCGAGCCGAGCCCGCCGGCGGGGGCGGTGGCGGATGGTCCGAGGCTGGCCGCCTCGCGCGTCACAAGTGCGTCTCCCCGCGCATCCGCCGCCTGTCACGGCATCACAAGCAGAGGAATCACACCCGGTCGCCACGGCAACATCACCAGCCAGGATCGCGTGGTGTGCCGTCACCTAGCAACTGGCGAGGGGTCCCTGGAGACGGCGGGTACCGGCCCCCGGCCCCATCCCAGCGCCTCGGGGGGTGGCTGTGGCCCCATCCAGCCCCAGGGATGCGGCAGCCGCTCTCTCCTTCCCATGAGCAGGAATTTGTGCAGTTCTGCTACCTTTAGGGCAAGATTTTTTTTTTTCCCCAAACGGATGTTTTCCCTCTCCTTGCAGAGGGCTTTGCGCCGCATTTAGGTGACGTGGGCTGTGCAGGGCTCACGCGGGAGCCTCTGCACCAAGGCGCTCCAGCAAATGCTTCCAGTCACCGCGAGACCYGGAGGCATTTCATACCAAAGAGTGCAAAGAATCCACTGTAGCAGCTGATCCGCACCTTGACTCCTGAGGCTGCCCCAAGAAGGTGGTTCGGGAGCCTTGGCCACCTTGGGACTCGTTTCTTTAAAGAAAGCAAACCCAGCTGTGCTGAAGGGGACCTGCCTCTGTGCCAAGCATGCTGCTTCCAAACATGCCCTGCTGGGTTATATGAGACAACTCAMCAGACAAGAAGCAGAAGGAGGCTTGTATTAAGCATCCGTACAGATATAATACGGAATTAAAGGCAATTAAGCTTGCTCCCGGTGTAATGGCTGCAGACCTCTGGAGTGGCAAAAGGAGCGGATCTTGCCCAGCGCGCTTGTTCTAATAACTCTTCATGCAAAATCCAGATTATTCATCAAAACCAACACACCGTTAACTGACAACTGGGCCCTCTTTTCTGAGCATGTYGTTGAGCACCAAAGTATCCAAAAGAAGTGATTTTGTAGGGAGAAAATAATACGGTCAGCTCGCTCTTGGATAAGGAAAATGTTCCTTTCAGATCCAAGTCGGCCGGTTTCTGARGGTCCTCTGAAGGGCTGCTGCGGGCTTTGCGCCACCAGATCGGGAAGGGGAAGTCGCCCAACGGAAACGTCGCTGGAAGGCTGGTTTGTGCCTGGCAAAGAAAACCCGCTTGGAGCCACGCGCTTGCGCCAACTGGCCGCTCTTGCTGCACCAGCAGGACCGACCGAGACGCCTCGTTCTTGGCTGCGGTCTGCCGGCACGAGGCGCCCGGCAAATGTCAGGACTCGGTGGCTGAAGCACCCGCCGCAGGGGCTGCCGCTGCCACCTCCTCTCCAGGCACAAAGAGCCATTTCGGCAGTGCGCAATGCCACCGAAAACAGCTTTCCGTTGCAAAAATTCCCCGAGCTTGGCAGTGTTAAATTACTTCTTGGTGCTCTCTGTACCATGAAGGAAGTCTGAACGGGGCAGGATACGTCCTCATCCAAAGCGCGTGCAGCCGCCGGCTGCGGAGCGCGATGGCAGGAAGCGTGGGGGAAAGCCATCTGCCAAAGCCACGCAGAAAGGGTGTGAAAGTCTTTTCTTCTTTTTTTTTTTTTCTTTTTTTCTTCATTCACTTCCTGACAAAGTAGTAATATATCGCCTCGTTATGGGGAAAGGGCTGCTTGTGACCGTGTGTGTTAGGAGCTCCCGGAAGCCCGAAGGGGGACAGGACCCTTGCTGCTGGGTGCTGGGGGCACACGTAGGAGACCTTTTCCTTCACCCCTCTGATTCCTTAACTTAAAAGGATGGAAAGTGTAGGGTTTTTCCTTGTTTTCCAAATGAGGAACCGAAACAGATGGGAGAACGATTGCGACGGAGCTGGAAACAGAACGCAAACGAAATAACTTCCAAGCCGCCACTTTCCTAGCAAACACCGTGCGCTCTCTCCCGTGCTTGGCCTCCGAGCGCTGCGGTAGAGCGGTATGTCCCCGGCGCCCGGCTCGCGATACGCCCTGCCGCTCTCCCAGGTGAAACGAGAGTTCAGGATGGTGTGGGCACGCTGCTGAGAGCTACTACGCAGCTCCCAGCAGCTCCCACCCTGCTCAGTGCAGACCCACACCAAGGGCTGCATGTCACGAGGAGGCAACGTTCCTCATAGCCTACTTACTATTATTAGATACGTAAAGTTCTCCTGTATCGGCATCTCATCTGAAGACCTCAAATCATTTTGCAGACCTCATTTTAGCCTCTTGGCAATTCTGAGGCAAGACACTTATCCCTGTTTTTAGAGACCTGAATAAACTTAAAATCCCCATCCTTYGGCCTTATCAGTCTCTGCCAGAATCAGCAACGGATTTTCAGTCCCGTGTTTTAATCGCACGACAGTACTTTCTGTGGCCCTCTGCTAAGCTTGGGTGGGTGTGTGGGAGTGCACGCTTGTTTACCGTTTGGGCTGTGCTTAGACTGGAAAAGAAAACTGGTGGGGTAGATCCTGCCCCACTGCTATGGAAAGCAAGGTTAAAAAAAAAGTCTTCAGCCCAGTAGGTTTAATTAGGCAGAGAAAGAGTATAAAGGCAGCAGGACCAAGGAGGAGTAGGATGAAGGACATGGCAGATACTTCCCTTCCAAGGCTGTATCACTTTGAGGTGAAGTGGCTGAAGCCTGGGGACCCTGGAAAGAGCAGGTAGCACCAGGAGATGCTAGCTGGTGAGACTAAGATTGGCATCTGACATAGTGCCTGGTGGCAAGGGAATACCTCTGCCAGGGGAGAAGTGCTGAAGTATTGTAAAACTGGGTTACAAGGCATTAATTGCTTAAAAAATTAGAAATCAAAAATTAAAGAACTGGTGCCTATCTTATGTAGAATGACTCATGCCTGAGACTCGCTGTCTCTCCTCCTGCAAGCGAAGCCTCTCCAGGGTGTGCAGCTGTGAATGGGATGGAGTTAAGGCTTTGAATGAGGTTTTTCATTGCCTTATCACARGCTTCTCGCAGCTCTCTCCTTCCGAACAACCCACCAGGACACAAAATGCCAGCTGGGAAGGTGCACAAAGTGCAGAACCCGAAACGGAGCGGGGATACAAGCAGCACTGCCAAGTTCACTGAGGCTGTGATAGCACATCCGTGTAGGGTTCTGTCTCCTGGCACTCAGTTCACGATCCCCAGCAAAACTCCAGCCTACGGCGAMGCAGCTGTGGGCAAGTGCATCCGTGTAGCTCTACTTGTCCTTGTTTACTGAAAGTCTAAGCAGTAACAGGAGTCATGGCTATGGGGGCACCCGGGTTTGAGCACCCCCACTGCCTCAAGCAGTAGATATATAACCTCTTTGGCATAAGGTATCAGACAAACAAGACTGCAGTTGCACTACCAAACCGTAGCAAGTCTGGAATACCAAACGCTCGACGCAAGCCACTAATCAAGCACAAATCAGACTCAGCTTTTTGAAAGCTTCAACCTAAGTGAACCACAAGAAGCCATTCCCAATTCACTTCCATCTTGTCCAGATTGTCAGGTCTTTGGGAAGCCCTTTCCCATCCCCAGTGTCCATTGCCCTTTTTGAGTTACCAGGAGGTCTTGGGCAGGTGAGGAACCGAATGAGCGCTGAATTGCACGGGGGGAGTGTAAGCTGCTGTCTCTGCCCCTCTGCACGTTAGGGGGTAACTGTCGCCATCTCAAAGCTGGGCATGGGGATGGGGTAGAGCAGAAGGGGAGCACCAAGACTCAACTTTTTTCTTGGATATGGCAATTCTGAAGCTCCAGACAGAGACTATTTCTGGCAGCAACAAGGAGTTAAGGGACCAAAACCTGCCCTTGAGCATTGCATGCTGGTGGACCCAACCTTGTGGCTCCTTTGCTCAAGGCTTAGCCCCGTGGCCCCCTGAACAGCTRGGCTGGGAGCAGCTGAAGCAGAATGAGTGTTGCAGGGGCTTTAAACCACATCAAACCATCCTTAAGCAAGCCTCCTGGCTTTCCGGTCTTCTAGACTGCTCTTTCAGTTTGGACTTATACTGGTACCACGACAAATCTTACACTTCCTAGCCAGGTACAGAAATCAGCCATAAACACAGAAAATCCTTCTGAGGGTCMCAAAATCTGATGTGAGCAAAGTCCTTAGCTCCAGATACAAACCTGACAACACAGGAGCTCTGCAAGAGCTAAGACAGAGCATCACGGCCGTATTGTATGTGAGATGCTCTGTCCAGTGAAGAGTTTTGGAGTTTTCTGGTTCTCAGGTCATGATCAAGGCCTCAGCCCTCCCTGAGGCAGCACCTACATCAGCCTCAGAGACTCTGCCCTGACTGAACCTGGTCTGAAATGCTCTTTCCACCTCCCATTAGATGCGTCTCTTTAGCAGGAGTCTGTGTGCTATATTACTTTGGGATATGCAGCTGTTGAGAAAATATTTTCATCTTTTGGAATAACTGTGTTCTCAAACATTAATGAAATGGTTTGTCCTGATTGTCCAGTGGGAAGAAGAACCCCAAGATCCTTAATTCTAGAAGACAGGTCAACTTCTAGGGGAGGAGGCAACAACTATTATGCTTTTTATTCCCAGGAAAAAGCCCCGTGCTRGACTTGTTCAGTCAGTGAGGCTGATTTGTAGCAGCCTCACTATAAATCCTCTCTCATGCAGAGGTCGAGACTCTTTGCTGCAACATGTCTTTCCAAGGAGCATCAGTAGGTTCTCACACATCTAACCACGGGCAGSGGCGTACCACTGTGTGGTGCCAGGGTATGTTCAATTAAAAAAAATATAGCCAGTAAATGTCAAAAAAGGGGAGGAGGGCAGCAAMGAGTCTTTCACCTCACTGACCCTGTCGCAAGTTAGCCTTTTCCTTCCATGCTACGTTTGCTTGGCACGTTCGTAAATTAGAAATAGATTTTCTACATTGAATTTAGATACAAAAATTTGAGAAAACGATGCAACAAACCCCCACTCACCCCACAAAGCTACTGTTTCACCAACCAAATACAGTGCTGTCTAAAGGCGTAAAGCTCAGTTTAAAGGCAACACTAGGGTAATTTGAGTGGAGTTAGACCCATTTTTTCTCTTTGACAAGAAAGCCTTCCCGCTAGGGCGCTGAAATCGTTGTTTACGGCAGCGCTGCGAGCTGTTCCCGCGACCAGCGCGGCTCAGCTCCTGCCTCGCAGGGGCTCGCCGCCGTGACTCACCCTGCTGAGCTGGTCCAGGAGTCTTTGGTTCTGCTCGGAGAGTTCCTGGACGGCCCGCGTCTTCTCCCGGTCCGCTTCGCGCAGGTGGACCTGCTGCTTCTCCAGCTCGTCCTGCAGCTGCTTCACGTCGCTCTCCAGCTCGGACACCCGGCCTTCCCACTCGCCTTCTCGGTTCTCAAAGCGCCGCCTCAGCTCGTGCTTCTCTTGTTCCAGGTGCTAGAGAGCAGAGAGGAAAGAGGTTAGGAAGGGAGAAAAAGAAACACGAGTGCTGCCTYCTTGCCTTCCGTCGTGCTCAGCGCTGGCTCTTTCCGCACGGGAAAGGGGAGCGTGCTCTGGAAGTCGCGATCTCACGTCAAGGCAGGTCACAGGCACTGAATTTGCTTCCCGTTTTCAGCAGTCAGCCTGTCCTTGGGCTCAGTGGATGAGCACATCGAATCTTTTTACAGAAACAACTGCCAAAAGTGCAAAGCAGGCTGCATGTCAATAAGCGGAAAATATAGGTCAGGCAGGCCAACTGATTTAGTGGAGCCTAAYCTAACCCTAAAGCAACTGGGTGGTGGCATATTCTTTTAAAAACTGCCTTTATAGTCACAAATGTACAAACTGTATCCTTACAGATGATGAGGAAGCCAGATGCAGCATCTTTCTGGTCATATGGGTCTCATGAACAACCGCCGAATCATTTCTCCATTTGCTCCGTCTATTCCTGACCTAATTAGTGGCTGGTCGTTTGACAGCACACAGTAACTCTGCTGTTTGATGTGGTCCCCTCTCAAATGGCAATGGATGCAAGGAAGCAATTTCTATAGACACCACCAGTATGTGCATTTTGGGTTACTTGTTYGGAAAGTGCTGTTGGTTCTGGCGACATCGTTCTGTTTAGGACTGGCTGTGAAACCTGGAGCAGCAGAAATCTAGGGGAACTTAGGTTTTACAGGCTCAGTTAAATGAGGGCTTGACTGAAACAGAGCTGCAAATCAGGTCAAAATAGATCTACGTTATGCCTGTTTGAAAGAAACCTTGCTCGGAAGCTCTGAGCTTGAATTTCCCCTGGTGACCAAAGCCATCTGCAAGCTTGTGGAGCGGTCACAGGCTGGGACACAGCCATGTCCCAAGAGCAGCAAGGAAACCTGAAGAGCAGCAACCTCTTCTGGGTTGTCATCTGTCCCCCAGAATAACCTGCTGCTGCTCTCTCCTGGGTCCAGCTGTCCTTTGAAGAACGTGTCTCAGCCAAGAGGAGAAACCCCTCGGAGGTCGTGCTGGCCCAGGGTGTGACCTCCCAGCGAGCAATCCCCGCAACGCTTACGATAGCAGGGCAGAACAAGCCTGCGAGGAGGAGAAGAAAATTGTGCTGCGTTGCTGTGACGTGGCTTTTTATCGCTGGGGAGAAGCGCGGGCGGCGAGGCGGCCGCTCGCCCCGGGTGCCTGCCGCCGCCGCTTCCTCTGCCGCGTGCCTCGACGGCGCGGCGCCGGCAACCCTCTGCCCTGGGCTAGCCCTGATCTTCCACCTCTTCTGCTCTGCAAAAGAGGCCACGGTGGCTCTCTCCTGACCGGAGGGCTGAGTCCACTCGACGCTCCTCCCCATCCTTGCAGCGCGGCAGGTGCCCGCGAGGGTCCTCCCGCAACCTTCTGCCAACCCGGCTCCTTCTAGAAAACCCGCAAACGTGAGGGTGAAAGCACGGAGTGAAAGCAAAAATACCTCCCCRTGCTGCAAGGCACCGAGAGGGCGAGGGTCCCTCGCAAACGAGGGGGACCGGCAGCACTGCAATTATTTTTAATGCAATAAGCCGGCACGCGATCCCAGGGTCCGGCCCGTGACGACCGCCRCGGAGGAAGGCAGCCGCAATTTCAGTTCGAGCGGCAGGCTGAAAAACGCTGTCTTTTATAGCTCCGTGTCTCATTCACTGCTAGGCAACGTTCGCAGAGATCCGGGGCCTTCGCTGAACGGGAGCTGCAGCTCCAGCCTGCTGCTAGCAGCAGAGCAGCCCAAGCCCTGCGGCGCGCAGCGGCGCGCTCGGCCGCGGCGCAGGCGCTAGCCGCGAGCCCCGCCAGGCATTTCAAAACCAGCACGGTCCCTTCCCGCAAAAGAAAAATCCCCGCCGCGCGGAGCTCCGGTAAACCGTCGTCGCAAAGGTTTGACTCGGAGGGAGGCGGAGAAGATCGAGCCTGTTCTCTCGTGCCGCTGGAGAGAGCAGCACGAGCGCGCGGGGGGCCGTGACGCCCTTCCCAGGAGGAGGGAAACCGGCCTGGCCACGCTGACCGGCTCGCCCCGCGCCCGCAGCCTTCGCCTCGCGCCCCGGCGCCCGCCCGGCTTCGCGGCAGGGCAGAGCGCTGTTCTCGCTGGGGGGGGGGTTCTTGTTTTACTGATGCCTCTCACTGATTTTTACGCAGAATTGATTCCTATAAGGCATTTTTTCCCCAAAAAAGYGGGCTTCCCTCTACTTAACCGAGCTGGGTTTGTCCTCCTCTACAGAGAGGAGAGCAAAGGGGAGCTGCTTCGGGGCCGCTGGGTCAACTGCGAGCTCTTCGGCATCGGAGAGGAAGGGGGCTGCTCACGGTTGCATCCTCGGAGCAGGTACAACTGCCTCAGATCACGTATCAGAATTTAATCAAAGACTTTGATTCCACATTTAGCAAGGAATGTGAACTCCGACTCTGCAGGGGAAGATCTGCCCGAGCAAGAGGTGTGGTACAAACGCTGCACTTCTTCAAAATACACCGTACGTGGCCATCGCCAGCTAGCCGTGCCGTGCGCGCGCCGGCCCGGAGGAGGCAGAGACGCGGTTCTAACGGGCACGCAGCGATCCCGCTGCAAAGGGCAGCCGGGGCAGAGCAGCAGCGGAGCAGGCGGCCGGCGCGCCGGCTCCCGGGAGACGGAGCACCTGCGCCGAGCCCTCGCAAACAACTCTGAACTGGCAACCCGGAGGGGAGGGGAGAAAAAAAAAAACCCTCCCTTCCTCCAAGCTATTTAAACATCACTAAATCGGGCGCGATTGCCTCCGAGGATCCCACCCGCGGCCTGGTTTCGAGCCACAYGCCGAGAGCGCTCGGCGTAGGCACGCGGGCGCGGGCTGCGGGCTCCCCGCGATCGAAAACCTCCTTGGGCTCCTTGTTCGCTTCGGCGGCAACGGGAGGAGGCCAGCACTTAATCTGCCCGCCCTAGGATTACAAGGCTTGTTTTGTAGCAGATTAACATTCAAGTTGTGTTTTTTTGCTTTTGTGTTTTATTTTATTTTATTTGGGGGGTGAAATAGCACTGTCTCAGCCCTGCCAGACAAGATCTGACTCCAAGCAGGTAGCGCTGCTTCCCGCCAGATGAGTTGCCCCCAAAGCAGGACTCCCTTACTCAGCTGGAAGCTGGAGGGATACTGATGCGACGAAAAGGTGCGAACAAAGGGCCAAGGTTTATCCAACGCCCTTAAGAAAGGGCCTTCCTCCACCTCGAGGCACAGGCGAACAGCGTCCGAAGGGGCCCACGGGAGCGGACGTAAACATCTGGGAGGTCTGACTTTATCCAAACTACTATGAAGTCGCAGTTGTATCTAAAGCACTCTGGAGTCTCATTTCCATCTTTACGTTTTGCAGACCCCGAGCAGTGTTTGAGACGCCAGGACAGTCAAGTAGGCAGCTTAGAAAGTATCYGGGCTTGCACATTTTTTTCCCTCAGTGGTAGGACAGGTTCCAGCCCAGCTCACAGGGAAAACCGCACCAGCCCAACAGTAAATATGTTTGCTCTTGCTATGCTGTTTAAAGAACAAACTGAAAATGTTCTCTCTGGGAAATTTTAATCTGATAAATAGTGCTACTAAACAACAGTTTGAGCAAATGTCACCTTCACTATTGTTTCTGCCAGAATAGTAAATAGAGATTTTCCTGCAAGGAAGAAGGGATCAGATAGGGTAAAGGACAGGGTCTAATGACAGACAAGTATCTCTCCTTAGGAAGAAAAGGCTCCCAGAACAAAGGACTTACAGTAATTTCACAAATCCTCTTGAACTTGCTAGATGTGAGACTGCAYGAGGAAGGGACATAGCAAGAGGCAGGACCATGCACGAAGAAGTGATCTAGGGCTGTGACTTGAAATCTGAATGTTAATCGAGCACCGTTCAAGCTCGCTCCGGAAGGGTGAGAGAGGGGCCTTTCCTTTCCTAAACAGAACTCCTTGCTGGGAGAATTAAAATTTCAGGAGCACGTCTGAGAAAAAGCCTGGCGATAATGGTGATTCTCCCTCACAG
>NW_028185350.1:2213567-2306887 GCF_003343005.1 Rhea americana | reverse complement strand
CGGCCCCGCGGCCCGCGGAGCGGCCCCGGCGTCGTGCCGCTCCGCGCTCGCCCGGCCGCAGCTGACTACAGCTTCCAGCGGCCCCCGGGGCTTGCTTTCAATTTCAGATTGCTTAGGGTGGTCCCGGCTCAAATTCACCTTCAGAGCAGCCTCGGTGAATGTTGGGAGCTGTGGTCGGGTCCGCTCTTAACGCTTTCCTCGCTGGGAACCGGGATTTCCGCAGCGCTGAGCTCCCGGGAAAGCCATGAGCTGGATTTTTCGGTTTTGCTTGTGTTGGTTCCCCCCCTCCCCTTGGATCCCGGCCTCGCTTTCCTTGGTGCCCCGCGAAGGGAGGCTGGGGAAGGCAGGGTAAATCTGTTGGCCGGTGTGCTAAGACTGTTCTTCCTCAGTTGCTCATGGTGCTTTAATTTCAAGCGGTGCTTTAGCAGTGACTGAACAGGAGCATTTTTAAGGAGACCTGTGTGTGTAACTCCCAGAAGTCTGCCAAAAGACGTGAAAATCACACACAGGCTTCATCTCCAGCCCTTGCCCCTGCAGGGCTTGTTGTTGTTCTTCCTGCGGAGGATTCACTAGGATCGTATTTGTACGAAGCTACCCCCATGTATCAGTCCCAAGGGTATTTTTGGCTGGGACAAGGGGACAGATGACACTGGCGGGGCTGGCTCCTACCTAGCGTCAGGCCCAGGGCCTTGGAGAGAGGCTCATTATTCGTAACGGTTCGAGCACGAGTTGTAGGAATGCAAACTTCCCTCTCGCCATCTGCCACCGGGCCTTCGCCTTCCGCAGGGGACGTGCCCCGGAGGCGTCCGGCTCCTGGGACTTGTCGATCCTTGGCCCTTCTCCTGGCAGCGCCAGTTAATGCCAGCGGGACCTTCTGTAACGTGAGCACCTGCTCACCGGAAAGCAGGCGAGAGCCGGTACCCTGCTCCCGTCCCACGGTGGTGACCGCTGGCTGTTACAGCCCCGATTCCTCCTGCGCCGCTGACGCAGAGGTGACGCGTTCTTTATCTCGTAGCGATTCCCCCAGGCACCGAGTTTGCCAGGCCCTTTTGTCCCTGTGATCAACAGGCGCCAGCATTGCTGGGCGGCGGGACTCGAACGGGATGGCCGCTTTTGAAAGAACCCCCTCGCCCCCCCACGGGAACCGTGCTGTCATAGATTGGATCTTTGCTATTTAAACAGAGGAGGGAGTTTAATATTCAAATTGATTATGAGCACCTTCTGCTGGAAGKGTCTACTACAGCAAGCCAAGCCTTCTGGTATAGTTAATGAAATCCATTGTGGCATTAATTCTCATCTCTAATGCTTCTTTCAGCGTACAAAACGAGATTATACTGACATGATTTGAATCTCCAAAACAAAGCCTGAAATAAAATTCATAGCCACAGCTGTTGGGACAGGGAGAAAAAAAAAAAAAAAAAAAAAAGCTATTGCCAGGATGGGGAGAAAAAGCGCACATCTCCCGGCTCTGTGCAATACAGACACGCTAAGAGCACAGCCGGGCAGCTCCACGTGCTTAACTCTCATCTGGGGCCCACTCACTGCAAAACGCGGTGGTGCTATCCAGCGCAACCTCGCGTTACRGCTCTGTTCGCAGCATGACCTGCTCTTAACCTCCGCTTCGAAACAGAGCCAATGTCCTGTGAATTGTTACTGACTTGACATTTCAGAAATATCTCATTGCTTTTTTAAACTTCTTTATATGCTGCTTTACTAGTGTTGCATCTTGTATGTGTCCTGCCAATGAAATAACTGCAAGAAATGGTTATGAATAGAACAGTATGGTTTCTTTACAGTTATATGGTGGCCTCACCATTACGACCCTAAAACGCATTTCAGCTGAGAGCCGGGACACTTGCTGCCTATTGATAGCACCTGGCTCTCATTTCTGCTCCTCTCCCTCCCAGCTAGGACTGGTTAGGTCCTTTGGAAAACCTCAGCCTATAAAAAAAGAACGAGTTAAGGGAAGCATGGCAAAGGTAGAGGTTGTTTTTAGTTGTGCTGCTCAAGCCTGAAGTGAGACTTCAATGCTCAGGTGCTAAGAGCTGCAAGTGGTGGGTGAAGATGCAGAGGCAGCATTTGAGGAGCTGCAGCTCTCAAAGCACGTGAGGTTCCTGTGTATGCAACGGCCGTCATCTTCAGCGTGGAGACCACCACAGGACGACAGTAGCACAGAGCCTTTTTGGAAATGACAGGACAGACTGATTGAAACATGCAGAGAGGTGACAGCAAGTGTCTGATGCCAATGATGACACCATGTTGTGCGATGGGATTAGGAAGCGAGAATGAGAACAAAATGTTAGTCAGATTTGGTGCAAGAGGAGCAAGTCATTCTTTTCTTGTTCAGGTGACAAACTTCCAGGGCTGTGCAAGAAAAGCAAGCAGCGAGAACTGAGACTACCCCAGGAGGAGAAATAAAGACAGCACTGACTTTGTTGCTGAATAATTTCCCCATCTTGCCTTTTGCCCATCTCACAGTTACTCAGTTTTGTAATTAAACCATGGGGATGACTAGAGAACGGATTCCGAGAAGCCTCTCGGAGCAAGCTGGTGCAATTCACTGTGTTAAACTAGTTCCTAAAGGAGCGAGATGCTGGAACAGGCAGTCCAGCCTCAGGTGCGGCTACACTGGGCGTGCTGAGCCCACAGGAAGGCCAAGGAGAGGCGAGCTCTGAGCTCCACAGGCTCTTGAAGCCCAGCATCAAGTACCCTGTTAGGACAGAGGCTTTGAAGTTAATGCTCTGCCTTCCAGGGACTTTGCAGGTTGCCCTCTCCACGGGGGAACGGGAGCAGAAGGCCCAGGCCCTTAGYGGGTACAGGAACAGAGAAATACAACTGTCCAAGCTGAGCTGAAACCATTTTTCACACATCAAAAGAGCTGCAAATCCAACAAATGCCCAACTGCTGCAGTTGATGCTTCCCCTTAAGCTGTAAGAGGGCACCAGACAGAAACTAAATATGGTAAGTTTTTTTTTTGTTGTTGTTTTCTTTTCTCTCTTTAGTAAGAGGAGAACAGGATGCATTGCACGAAAGCCACCGCCAGACCTCTGAATGTATGTTGTTGCCCTATACTTCTAAAGCTCACCGCGGTCAGAGGAATTCCCATCCGCACCCTCGAGCGGCCTTTACGTCCTTCCCTCCCAGGGGAGGTGGCACAAGCTGTTGGGTTTCTTTTGCCCTTTGCTCTCTCCCTTCCTCRTCTTTTTGAATTATTAATTGTTTTCTTTTTCTCTTTGCTTTATTGCACTTTATTTCTGACAAATGTTCTGGTTATTCAGGATGTTCGTATGCCTCAGGASTAAGGTGCGTCAATGCACCGCAGCCGCCTCCTGCAGCAAGCTGGGCAGCAAGAGGTGCTGGCAGCCTGAGAGAGTTTGCTCAGAGTTTGCAGTTACCCAGATGAATAATTAAAGGAAATACGTGTCTTGTTTTCAAAGCAGGCCAGAGCTGCAAAGCCAGAGATAAGGCTCCTGTGTGACCTTCCTTTTTTCCTCTCTTTGCTTCCTTGATGTCCACTGCTATGCAGCTGTATGCACGTGCCCAAGTTTTCCCCAGTGCGGGGTAGAGGAAATATAAGATGRGAATGTGTATTTCTGGAGGCAAAAAAAGGAGTAGAGAACAGAAATTTCTGGTTAAATGGAAGAGAAAAGAAAGCTGGCATGAATGCTAGCCAAGCAACACGTAGTAAAATGAAGGATCATCCTGAGCCTTTGCAAGGCTCAAGTATCCCCGCAGAGCTCCCGGCAAGCTTGTTKTTTTTTTTTTTTTTTTTTTTTTTTTTTTTTCCCTGAGCTATCGGTGCTACGTCATTTAGAGGTGAGAAAGCACTCACCCACACTGCTAACGCATAACCTCCGCAGGAGGGGAAAAATCCCCGGACTGTTAAGGCTATAAAGAGTGGCCAGGGAGACTCGGGAGACTGCCTAAGGACGGAGCCGACCCCAGGCTGCGCTCACCCTGCTGACTGTGCGAACAACGCGCGATGCAAAGGGAGCAGGGAATGAATTTGACTTGTTGTGTGGCCCATGGGAATATCCTTATGAGACCTCCATGAGACAGCGATGTAAATCCTTAGTACTGCAGCTTTTAGTCCGTGTTTTAGGTGTGAAGTTTGGAAGTGTGACACAGCGGTCTCTCCAGACCAGATGTGAGAGTACCGGGAACAAGCCAAACTGCTGTGGAGCCAGTGGAGTTGCATGTCCAGCCATCAGTATTTCAGGCCAGCTCGACTCCTTGGGGTCCYAGGTAGCCAGTCTGATGTGGTTGCATTGCCGGTCCTGAGCAGCCCTGTGACACACACACGCGCTGCTTTCCTCCCAGGGCTCCTTCTGCACCGAACGAGTTCTCGCTGAGGGAAAAACCCAGTCGTGGCTAATGGAAGAGYTTGCAGAGAGTCTGAACGTGAAGACCAAGCTGGCTCCCTCCAACTGAAGCAGTCCTCCAAAACCCAGCTGAAGAGGGCTCCGTCGACGCGTCCTCTCCCTCTGCGCTGCAGGAATTGCTACAGCCTTGTGTTATGCAGACATATGGTGCTGAGATGGGCTGTGACACTGCTTCTCCTCACTTCAAGTTCTCTGAGCTGGAAAAACTGCAAAGAAACAAAAAAATGTCCCATGGCCCCTGTGAACGCATCAGGGCCAGGGCAGATGTAGGTCGGGCCATACAAGGTGGCCACCGCAGAGCCCCTTTGGAGATGCTAGCCCTGAGCACTTGCACACAAGCCTGCTCCAGGGTTTGCTTCCTCCACACTCCATAGATGGAGTAAAGATGTAACACTGCGTGTCTGTGTGCGYAGACAGAGAATATATATATGTATTTTTTTCTTTTAATGGAGTAGGTGTTTTCTTTGGTGGGTATGAGTTACTCCCTGCTGAATCTTACAGCGTGACAAGTTTGACAAGTCCTTGTGGAACAAATACTATTAAATAGGAAAAAGTAGCCTGTGCTTTTGGGTATATGATGACACAAACTGAGCAAGATGTTCTTCTTGCTGTATTTCTTTATAGGAAACCATCAGGTCCTAACTTCACCAGCCATGGTGTTAGCCAGTGCAACCATTAGAGGATTAGCTGTGACTTTGTGCTTTCTTATGGGGAAAAGTATTTGTTCAGTGCTGCCTCGTTCTGTTTCCTCTCTAGGCGCTGCAGCTTGCAGCAGCTCACAACAGGAGCAGCGGCCTCTGATCTGGCGTTATTGGATTAGAATTGACCACGCTGACAAGACGCAATCTTTTTTTTTTTTTAATGCAGCCTTCTTTACTCACTGTTATGGTCAATTATTTCACAACAATGGCAACTCTGCCAGGTATTTTTGCTCCATGGAGCAATTAAGTTGTTATGGAAACTGGTATTCTATAAATTAGCTAAAGAGGCCTGATTCACTTGGGAACAAGAAGTTTGAAAGTAAAAAGTACAGGATATCAGTTTCTTCTTAAAACAGTTCAGTTGTGCTTGTAAATCTTAGCCATTCTTCAACAGTAATAGGATGCCTATGTTGCAACCAGGTATTTACTTGTGCAATAATTAATCTTTAGGCCYGTTAACTATCTGGTGCAGATACCAGCACCTTCACGTCTCTGCAAGGTTTGGTCAGTTGCTGTCCCTTATTTGAGGCTGTGGGACCAGCGGATGTGTGCAGCTGAAGATGAGCTGACTCCTGCCTGTGTTTCTGCTGTTGGCCCTTGTCAGGCATGGAGAACCCTTCCGTGTGCCACGTGCCAGCTCATGAGCTCCCGAAACCTTGCCTGGGCCGTGCCATGGCTAAAGCCACATCTGGCTGTGGCAGCAAGGATGCCTCCTTGTGTCTTAGACATCGAGATTTATGGGAGACCGGAGATGGCGAGAGACTGCTAATCTGGTGTGAGAACTTTTGACTCCTGTTCAGTCACCGAAATGTTTCAGACAGGCTGTGAGTGCAATAGGATTTCCTTCCTGTCTTGCTCTAGTCTCTTGCCTTAAGCAAAGGGAATGGATTACCTCAAGGGGTTTGTGGTTTGGTGATGCTTAGGTCTTTTGTGTTTTGCCCATACAAAGCCTACTCCTTCTGTACTAATCCCAAGCATTGGGAAGTCCCTGAGTCATGCCACTAAGAGCGAGGCAATGCTGCTGGATGGACAYATCCAGGATACGGGTGACTCAGAAGCTTCTTGAGAGCATTTTTGCAGCACCGATTACTTATGAGAAGAGCAGCCTTTCTCCCCCAGAGCTGCTTCTCTAGCACTTTTCAACAGCAAGAACTACAATAAACATGTAGGTGGGAAGCTTTTGAACAGATGTAATTAACTGGCTTCTGGTTAGCTGAAGTTATTCTGCATAGCTGAGGACTCATGCTGGCATGACTCAGGCAGATAGTGCTACTCCAGAGCATCCTTTCCCTTTTCTTACCACAAACTCCTTGCACATGTGCACGTTCCCCTTTCATGGAGGGAAAAGGAGATGTCCAGGCAGTTACTAGCCAACAGTCCCCGCTGCATGCAGGTGCACAAACCCCATGCTGAAGTTGTGACGTCCAGTCTTAATCATTAGATCTCAATCTCTCGTCAAGAGTCAAGTTGCAAGAAGAAAAACAAAACGGATCCTGTTAGCATCTTCCTGTAATGACTGTGCTTTTTTGGTTTTTGAGACAGACCCCAGAGGGTCAAGGAGGAAAGCACTGTGATACAACTGAAGTCATAAACGTGTAACAGAGATGGTATTAAAAGAGCTGTGAAGAACATGAGAGAGGAAGAGAGAAGGTCATAGCTCTGAAGAGCTTGTGATCAAAACAAAAGACACAAGGAACACATGCAAGGGGTTAGTCTTAAATACTAGGAAGGAGAAGGAGAGAGAAAGAACATGTATTACGGTAATTCTACTGGTTATTTTTTTTTTTCAATTGTGCGATAAATTGTGCCTATAATTTAAAAGAGAAAGTATTTCTTTATTCCTGCTGGGACGACCTAGTTCACACTAGCTGTAAACGTGTTAGGACAGAAAAATCGAAGTGTTTGTCTGCTGCAAGGCACGCTCATCATATCATAATGCCTTTTGAAGCGGTAATTAAGTGATAGATCAGAGGAGATCTAATTAACTACATTATACTAGAGAAAACAACATCATGGAGAAAATTGTGATACTCTGGGCTGATGAACCTTTGCTCTGCTGGATGGGTATGGGTGTTGCATGGAAAAGCTAAACCTTCAGTCCATATATGACTTTTAAAGAGCTTAAAATCAAGTTTCCTTTGTCTTTCTGCCTTGTCTTTCCCTTATTACTCTGTGTACTTCTAGGTGTTTTAGGAAGTTCATAGACCACATTTGTCACTAACAAATTCAACATTCCATTAACTGCTTAAATCTAAAATTCACCCACCCATCTGTATGGGGGTGCAATTCAGATTTAAATATTTCCTGAATAATGCATCTTCTATTCTTGATTCTCTTCCTAAAAAAATTGCTTTATACCCTCCGTCACATCACTGCACTTCTGCATTGGCAGGGCAAGCTGAGGCCCGTCAGTCCTGGCACGCGTGGAGCCACGAGCACAACCTCGGCTGCAGCTCACGGCCYGCTTCTCCCGGGGGGCCTCCGAGAGCAGCGTGCCTGGCAACATCACAAATGAAAGATGTGACAAACACGAAGCAAAGTCGTACTCACTGCAATTGATGAACGCTCTGGCCTGCAGTTGGAAAAGGCTATGGAAGTTGTGCATGTTTTACTTACCAGATGGCCTTTCATCGTAGATGCAGACTACGATAACCCCCCACCCTGCGGTTCAGGCTCTCCATCAGAGCCCAGTTTGCCTGACAGCAGTTTTGTGCTTCGGACCGCGATTTCCCCCTCTCTCAGTGATCAGACTGTTTTATAAAGTTTCCAGACGTTGGGCTGACAAGATTGTTTGAACCAGACGAAATCAGCCTTTTCGGGCAGGAGGAGAAGAGTTTTCAAAAGGCTCGTTAAGCGCATTATTTTGGTGCTGTGGGCTAGCCTGCACTATCTCCAACATGTTTTTGTATCTGATTTCCTCCATAAACATTTTACTATTAAAGGAGTAATTTCATTTTAAATTAATTTAAATGTTGCCTATTTTAATCATCCTCTTTTAGGCTTTTAAGTGTCAGATGTATTCAAAGAATTTAATTCACGGCACTGTCATGTGCAGGAGCCTCCCTGGGAACCCGCTGTGGGCTCGAGCGGTAAGAGCAGGCTGCTGGGATTTTCACTGCCCCTGCGCATGTGCCACCCACTGCTGCTCCCCTTTCTCTCCTGATGACTTACTCGCTCAATAACGTGTAACATAACTAACCTAAAGTGCTGTAGCCATCAGAAATTGGAGTATCATTCAGCAGCAGAGCCAGTAGGTTAGCCTGAGAGACACCTTTGCAATGGGGAAAGGCTGGTGGGGTTATTTATTGGAACCATTTGCTCAGCTGCTATAGAATTAGCTCTTAAAGTTGGCAAGAGAATCTGTAATAAAGGAGTCGACATCCTTGGAAAAGTGTCACTCTCTGAGCTTCAAATTACTCTTTATTTAAAAAGCTGAATCAACTACTTTGTATTTATAGCAAATTAAACCAGAGGTTCCCATATATTAGCAGCTACTCTGGGAATTATCTGGCTTTTTGTCTCTGGTATATYGGTATGCTGCTATTTCACCTTGTCTGGCTTTCTGCTACCATTAACTGTGTATATTTGTTGTTAGTCTGTTAAACTGTTCCTATATCTCAATTCTTTGGAGAATGAGAGTCATTTGAAACGGTTGGGGAATGCTGGCTGGTAAATGATTGTGTTTATAAAACATAAAGACTCTGTTCCTCTTTATTTACCTTTATTGTAAATGGAAGACACATCTATTGCATTTCTCTAAAATTGCATATAACTCTTTTAGACACCTTAAGATCCATTAGCACCTGCTTAATTTTTGTGTTGCTTTGTATGAGAGAAAATCTCCTTTATTGGCTCATCTCAAAATAGCATCCCATCAGTTGGGAACTGATTTAGAATTCTTTTAATTCAGCAAATCATTAAAATATATATGGCACTTCCAGGGAAAATCAAACCACATAGAAACAATAAAGACTGGCTGTTATGCTTGATCAACAATAACAGTCCAACATCTAGGGAGAAAACAGTTGCGTATCTTTCTTCTGAAGCCTATCAACACTTAACAAAAGTGATTTGTGTATTTTTAACCCATTACAAAAATTCCAATAGTATTTTATTTTTTTGGTGAAAAGACAGGCAGCTGCAAGGACTTGCAGCAGATTCTAGTTCTTTATTTTGTTTGACCTGATTTAACAAGCTTCCTTTGTTGAAATATCATAGTCTATGTTGGGAATTATGTCAGGAAGCACAATATGTGCAGTGTGGGTGAGTGAGCTTGCATAAACTGTCAATGAAGATCAATTATAGGAATTATTGAATTACACATTAGATAAGAAGCAGATGACTTCTTTTTGCATGTAAGTGTGCTGTTAACTATTTTTGGCTCAATGAAAATTTAGCCATGCAGGCAGCAAGAACTTGTCACGAAGCGTCACAGGCTGCCCAGGCTTATTGATAATTTTTTCTTTCTAACTGAAGTCCCACAGTCTCATGATTTTGGTGTGGAGAACTGTGCAGATGAAGCAAGAGAGTGTCAGTCTGTTAGTAATGCACAATGTAAACGCAGCTAGGGCAAAACAGGCTCCTTGCAAGGCACTCGATGGAGATAAAGTAAAAGTGTTATTCAGCACTTCCCATCTTCTGACTTCCTTGGTACTCCTGATCCATTCTGGGAGAGTTGTGTGTCCTCCTGCTGGTACCATGGCTGGGCAGTTAACAACAGAGTGGCGAGATAGGCTCATTCCTGTACCCTTAGAATTTATGAATATCCTCTATGAGCCTGTTTACTGGATATTTTTGAATGCCTAGGTGGTATTTTTGCCCCAAGAAGTTACCTAGAAGGTGGTGGCTCAGGAAAAGCTAGCCTTCAGCAAACTCTAGAAAGCTGTGAGCAGTGCTGCCAGCACAGCCATGTCTGTGCCTCTGGTTCAGTGTGTCGCTGAAGAATCCCAACTTGGCAATACATAAAATCAGTAGGATTTAAACAGGCTTTTTCAAGGAAGAAGTAGTAGCTGTTGTTAGCAGGAACTAGATGATATATCATCTTTTGCTGCTGGGGTACTGAAAGGCATCAGAATAAAACCCAGGAGAGTACAGAGAGAGAACAGAGATGCAAACAACTATGCAGCCTGTGTACAAATATTCTTTTATTCCAGCTTCTTGTATTCTACAGTGTAAAATCTCTRTCTCCAATTATCTGTTACTTTTTTCACAGTGGACTAATGCAGAGCCAAACCCCTACCACTGCTTTCACTGCAGTCTTCTGGAGAATCTCAAGTGGCAGTCAGTTTTCTGCTTTAGAAGCATTGTTAGCAAATAGCAATTACTTAGCATGGATTTTTTTTGTTATTGTATTTGTCATTCTGAGATTGGCTATTAGGCATTTTCTGGTAACTGATATGAAATGCTGATTATTTTGTTTCATGTTTGGAAGGTTGAAGATTTAAGTATTGTTTTATTGACTACGACCCAGCAAGACTGCACCTCTCCCTGTATTTCTAAAAAGGCAATTGCTATTAGCTGTTTTGAGCCAGTGTCATGATTCATAAATGCTGCATCTAATTCATCCCCAAATTTCACAGAAGTAACACACAAGTCTCTTACTGCTCTGAAGAAAACTGTACAGCTGGGTGATAGGAAAAGCAGAAAGTAGAACATATTCCAGCTTTGTACTTAGGTATTTCATTCAATTCTAGRGAACTTTCAAGCACAAGCATAAATACACCTTTTATTAACATGTGATTTTTAAAACTCAGAAAAGAAAGTCCATCTGGTGTACTTCAAAAACACAAGATAGAAGAAAAATAGCCCTAATGCTTTTCCTTTTCCTTTTTTTTTTTTTTTTTTTTTTTTGAGGAAATATTTATTCCACAGAAACTCTTTTGCACAGAGTCTCCATTCCTCTTTCAAAACTAGTATTTTAGTATCTGTCCTTTAGCTAAAAATGGCTCAATGTAATTCCTTGGCAGACCATGAACACTTTATCATTGCAACAACCGCCCACTAAGTTTTTCTTCCGTTTGAGGAAGAATATACTGCTTTTGTAGCCTTTTCCTTCCAGGTAACAATGGCAATCTAAAAATGAAAGAAAACAATGAACCAGGCCAGTAGCACATCAGGAATGGTGAACAGCATCATAAAAGAGCAATTTGACTGCRGGGACCTCTAAAACAGGCAAAAATTGTCACTCAATCTCTCCTGAAACAGTAAGTTATTTCACTGTTTGTTACTGCGTTATCTTAATCACACCTAACATGTTTTTTAAATATTCATCACAAATCTTAACATGGAAAAACTGTTTAAAAAACAGAGTCCCACAATAGTCACTGCAAAATATTCCTTGGCCTCAAAGCAAACAGTATAGAACTACTAATTCTAAGATTTAAATAAAGTAACATGTAGGCTGTCATTGCTGAGTTCTTCAAGACAGGAATGAACACACCTACTCAGAGCAAGAACATCTTAAATCTGTGAAGTACCAAAATCGTGATTCCAAATTAAAATTAGACAAGCAATCATACCTAAATTTCTTTCAGTTTTACCTGGAAGAGTTCTTCTGTGTTGTATCTGTCATTCCCTCATCTGATGCTTTTATTTATATTCCACATAACATGCCATTATTGTTCTTTTACACCATATTCATGCCTGCCACCCTACCTATAAGGCTACTCTGCACAGCCTATGATATTTACTGGAATTTTTGGAATACAATCTCAAAAGAAAAGATACTTTCTTTCAAGTTCCATTAAATGACAGAGACAAGTCTCCTTTGGTATCTTAATTTAATTCATTAGAGTTAGTCAAAAGATATTTTCTTCTTCAAAGAAAAGAACCTCCATAATGTTAATGAGTTTGTTTCATTTAATCTATTTAAGTACTTCATTTTGATGCTTCAGCTTGACTATATTTGTTTTACTAAATTGCAGGTATGAGCTAGTGGCTTTATGTTGCTTTACATTTTAGCTACATCTGTAAGCCAAAACTAGGTTGCTGGGAGGCATCTTATACTTTCCAATGACTTCTGCCTCAGCTGGAGAGATTCCCCCAGTGTGGGGATTTGATGTGAGCAAGCTCTGCCAACCTTTGACATATGATGCTCTAATTTACTACCAAAGTCTGCTTTCAGGTCATCCAACTCCATCTGCATAGGTGTAGCAGATTTATAATGAATGAACTGTACTTTGTGACTGGCACTGAGCTGACCCATTTAAAACAAACAAACAAACAATCCTGTTTCAAAAAAGAGTGGGGGTTGTTTTCCAATCCAGTAGAAACTTGATTGTCTTACTGACAGATGACTGCCTGCCATTTTTTATGTAGTCTAATTTCAACATCAATCTAATCTAATTTATTCCAGAAACTCCAAACACTAACTAGACTTTTCTCCCCCAAATCACAAAGGTATAGTGATATATGAGTATCTTTCAACGCCATCTAGCTAACTCCTAAATTAATTCACATTCTTCAACCTTTCTGGAAGTCAGCCAAAGAGATTTATGGGTATGCATGGCTCTTTGCTACTCATCAATATTGCATGTGAAGATGTCTGTCTGGCACATCTCTGTTTCTGGCTGATCTCAGGGACAGAGATCAACTAAGAAGGGCATACTACTTACATTGAGACAGAATGAATTGTTTTGGGCACTTTCCCTTGACGGTGACCAGATTTCCAGTTTCTGAATATAGTAAGTGGACTGKAGAGTCAGAAATTCTTCCACCACAAAGCAGGATACATTGTGTTCAACAGCCCAGAAGAGTGCAGAGAATGCCAGGTTTCTAAATGGAGTTAAGCACATGGCAATAAGGCCCCAGTGACCATTCTACCAGAAAGCAAACTATTGTTTAGTAAACTAAAGGATATCTCTGTAGATTTTTCATTTAAGGCTAGGAAAAAGTCCTCCCAAGAGCCTCTAAAATTCACCGGTCCTAGGACCAATTTAAGATTAAATTCTACTAATCRGTTTTAGTTGTGCTCACCACAGAATTTGGTATATTCACTTCAGAGATATTTTGTTTAGTTGATGTTTAGTTGATATTTTCTCTGGGTAAAATATATAATCTAAATCTATTGTATTTTAGATTATATCATATTTTTTATATATATCTTTTCATGATTTCTATATCCAACTTCTGAAGAAACTGGAGTATTTTGTTACATACAGTTTCTAGATGATAACCTGCACCTGCCCCATGCCAGGTTTTATCTTTTCAGAGAGAGTTTAACATCGCCTTTATTTCCACCTTAATGAAAATATGTAAGCAGTTCTTTAGCTACATTTAAAATAAAACATATTCATTGTAATTGCTCAGATACTTTGTCGGTTTTAATTAATCCCCTGTCACTTGTTACTCTGCAACACATACTTCCCATTATGTCATGACAAATTTAGTTTTTAGCTGCTTCAGGAGATGTTAATGTGAACACATCAATCCATGCGTCTTGACAGATCATGAAGTTTAATAAGTCACTTTATACAATAATTTTTGTGGAATTAGGGGTGTTCATGAAATAGCACAAATCAAGCCTGAGGCTGAGGTATGTAAAAGGTAATTTGGGTTTTGCTGCAACTACAATTTAATAAAGTATTTATTCATTAAAAGGTGATCTATTTGTTTTAAAATAACTATGAAAAAATTGAGTATGGAAGACAAATACGATTTAAAAAAAGGCTTCACTTTCATGTGGTTAACTGCAGCCTCACYTCTGTGTTCAGATGCAGTTATTTTTTTTTTTCCACAGTTTTCCAGTGTAAATTGCTTCTGAGTGCTTAAGGTAGCCACCATACAAAACAGCATTCAGAAAGGAATATAAACCTCACTTTTTCTAACTAGGTTTCTTTCAAATCCTGAACCCAAACTTCACTAAAAAAGAAAAAAAATCAAGTTATTTCCTATATGTGATGGATATTCGAAGTTCAATTTATCCTAGCTTTTCTCTTCTAATTATGAAGCAAGGCTTGCCAGTGTTGTGGTGGTGACAGTAACAGATAYGCACATTGTGGATAGTAGCAGTGAAAGCTGCTTTTTAGAGGACTGTACACATCCTGCATACAAAAGGCTCATGCACTTTGGTTCTTTTTCTTTAGAAAATACACCTTTACCTCCTGTTCAGTTTGCTCACAGCTTGAGTACTTTAGAGTAGGGCCCATGCCCTTGAGAACAGCTGGCCAGCATTGCTTKGAGTATTCGTATCAATTTAAGATACAAGTAATCCTTATCTTTCTGGGATTCCAGTCTAGTTCCTTCTATAGACGCTCAGTTCATGTAGAAAAAGGATTGTTAGTGTCCCACAAAGCTACTGTTTTACTTTGCTCACATCAGAAATTTAGCATGTTTATGTCTTGGCTGAATGAGAAACTGAGCATAGGGTTGTAACGTTAGGGGAATTTTGTAAGAAAACATGTATAGAGCTGAACAATGTGTGCTAGAATGCAGAAAGCTCTGAGCTGGACTTAGGTCTGAAGAGCATCACAGGTATCTGCTGACATTTTGTAAATAAAAATATAGATGATGGCTATGTATCTAGTAAGAAGACTACCATGTTTATTTTAAATGCTATTTTAATAATTTTCTTTGTGTAAATATGAATAAAACCCATGTATAATAACAACCAGTGAACATAAGCACTTACATAATAAATGAGCGCATTGCTAATACAAACAAAGCTTTTAATATCTCAATGAAAATCACCTTGAAGAATATTATCAGATGTAGCCTTRTATCTAACTTCTGGTGGAAGTCTATGGAAGAAATACCTAACAGCTATTTAGGTCTTTAAAATTTCATTCCCCTTCTGCTTACTCTTGGAGAATGATTGTAAAGAAGGAAATTAAAAACACTGTGGAAGGAAGGACAATATAATTGTTTTCCTGGTGATTATTTCTCTTTGCCTTCACATCTTTCCCTGAGAAGGAATTTGCTTACTTCTTTTAAAACTGTTATTCTTCAAGATGTATTGTGCAAATATTTATATTCTATGTAARTATGCATGACTACTGCATCTAAACTACATATTTTGTGATGTTTTGGGAAAACAAAGTGGGAAAGAAATATGCCTAGGATTGAAGCATTATTTAGGTCCCATTAAACAATGGTGAGTGCTACTATTGGCAAGGGTTTATGGTAGTAGTCTCGTCAGCCACCTTTAATGGCTTATGCATTCTTTGATGCAGAAAGTTGTCATCCAGCTATGGTTAAGGTTGGGGCTAGGAAAAAAAAGGGACAGAGAAGCTTGCTTTGTTAGAGGATCTTTTGATTACTGGCTGGTTAGAGTAAGGACTAGAGCTGATAAGCGATAATTCATTTTTTGTTTTCGTATGTACGTAGTTTASCTAGCTATGGTTAAGGTCCGTGATAATATTCAACAAAAGAATCACTGAACAACTCAGTTTACTTCTAGGACCTGAATGTCCTGGAGAGCTAGGTTGCAAACTGATAGCAGTTGAGGTTATTGGATTAGTATTAAAATTTRGGAACAGAAGAGTTGAAGAGATTTCTAAGATAGAACAAAAAGTRGGATTTTTTTCGGTTGTGCTCAGCTCTTAGAACTGTGATAGCACAAGCCCTTTTCATTAYCTTCTAGCCATATGTTGAGCTCTGGAAGTTAGCTTCCTGGGAGCAGTCATGAGTATCTTGCTGGGATAGCTTGCAAAGGATGTATGGTTCCAAAGATGAAGACATTTGAGAGTGATGCTGTTGTAAATACAGAAGTTTCACAGCCAAACAGTGTTAGGTGAGGCTTGGCATTACTTTRCCCATTAAAATATAGCTATTCTAGGTTCGATGAGAATCCGAGTGCCAGGTTCTTRACGAAATGCTGGCACACCTGCATGCCTGATCTTTTGCTTTTATATTTACTTAGTGAATGAACCTGAAGGGTGTTGCAGACAGTGACAACCTTTGGAACACAGTCACCTCAGTGCACTACACAACAGCATGAGGGAGAAGAATTTTGGCCAAGGAAATAAAGGGAAACCCCTACTCTTGTAATAAAAAATGCCAAACAGATGGTAACCAATTCAATGCATGGTGAGATTTCAAAACATGTTGAGCACCATATTGGGACCTGTTTAGGGAAATCACAGAGCTATTTATTCTGTTAAGCTTTTGAATGAYCTATTAAATTAATATAGGAAATAAGCTCTTGTTTTGCAGAACTCAAAGTAGGTCTGTTGATGATCCTTCAAGTTAAGTGAGGTTAACCACAGGAGTAGTTGCCAAGATCAAGAAGTGATATATACTCTTGCCGTTATAAAGACAAAGGATTAGTGGACTATGATTACTCTCGATGAAACTACCAGAAGTATGAAGGATTAAACACTTCTACTTTGAAGGCTTCAGGTCACTAATTTAAAACAGAGTATGTGTTTGTCTGAAAGGGTATCTATTTTTTGCTGCTACATCAGAAGTGGGTACTAAGGTTTTATTACTGAAACTGCACAGCTATTTTCTCTCTCCTCTACTCTCTCCATCTGCGACTTCAGCTTCTTTTCTTGATGTTTTTTGTAACACTTCTGCTACATCTGTAATTTTTTTACTGCTGTTCCATTTCGTATGYAGACATTCTTGTTTATATGAGTTTTTCACACAGTAACAAAGAAGAAAAACCAATGTGTGATCTTCTGCCACACATCTGCTTCTAGTATTTATGTGGCTTTCTTGGTGGGAAATAATCTAACTTGAGCCCTCACCTGAATTATTAGGAAAACTGAACCTATCCCATGGAACGCTCTTAAAAACCATCTTCCTTTCCTGCAAGCAGTCAACTGCACACAAACAAGGAAATTTTATTAGGGAAAATGTAAGGCTATAAATATGAAAATGTAACAACTTGTACCTTAGTCTAAACTGCAGGGCAGGGGAGAGGCCACCYAGCCAACCGATGAAGACTTGTCCGTCAAGCATGGCTGTGCGACTCCTTGGGCTGGTCAACCAAGTTAGGTGCCAAATTGTGATGGAAGATGCAGGAGCAGCATTGCTGTAGAAGAGGGAAAGAATAGCCTAACGATGAGGTGAAGCCTTTAATGATCCATCTCCTCATCCAATCTGTGGATCACCTGTTCTATGCTGTTCTGCACCTAAGAATCTCCATGGAAAGGGAACCTGTCAGAAGAAAAACCCGGCTCTTGTATTTCCTCACTTCCTAAATCTAAACTGATCTACAGACACAATCCTTTCTCAAGTGACATTACAAGTATTGTGGATACTTAACTGTAATTTTGGCAGGTACAAGACATGGGGCTAACAGCACGTGTACAGGAGAAGGCAGGCTGTAGATAGGAAAAGGCAGAGGAGCCTAAAGTTCATCTCTTAGGCCTAGATGGTAGACAAATGAGAATTGCCCAAGATCGAGGACATACCATCCCTAGACATGATAGGGTTTTGAATGTTAAGGCAGGATGTGGTATTTTCCTAAAATGTACTAGCATGAAATGTGACTAGTTTATGAAGAAGCAGCTCTCTGTAGCATTTCTTTTTAAGAGCTGATCATTCCCATGCACTGCAATTGCGGAGGAGACATAGACAATAACAGTGTCCTGCCTGACTGGAATCCAAAAAAGCAGATTGGCTGTGCGGTAGTGGACAATAAATTAGATTTTAAAAACTCTTTCAGGCTTAATAACTTGAAGTGAACCCAGATATGCAAGTTGAGACAAGAATTATGCTGAAAATATGTCAGTGTTCCAAGGGTGGACTGGAAGAAGTAGGACAAAGCACGCATCTGTAAAACGATTTGTATAAAGTCATAATGTAATCCTCCAGTGCATTACTTTACCAGCTTGATGCCAAGCTAGTATTAGCATAATTAAAATGATTGCTGGAGAGCAAAACATCTTGTTTTATGTCACTACATTGCAACACGATTGTTAAGGAACGCCACCACCTAGATTTCTGTTACCAACTTACATGCTGTCAAGGGACCACGCAAGAATGAATTGTACTCTGAAACAGCATCATGCCTTCTGCAGAACTGAGATGCTTGCAGAAACCACCACTTCATACTGATGCTCTCCGCTGACATCACTGTACAGCGCCATTGTTAAACAAGGTCATGCTGCATCCCACTTAGCATTTTGATGGATAGCACTAGATATTTTGGAGTGGATACCAAGCTGGAACATTTTCACGAATACTTCACTTGAAAACTAATTACTCTATGTGAATAAAATGGCCTCGCAGACCACGTAAAAACTGGGACAAAAAGGTTGAATAAGCATTTTGCAAAGGAAAATTTAAAGCTTCTGAAAACATAATTTTATTTCCTCTCTGGCAGCCCCATCTTGCAGTTAGGTGCTGCCAACTATGACGTCTACCCTACGGTTAAAACAACTCCACTCAGAACTATTAAGAATGTGTCATTTTTGCCTTTCAATATTGGTCCAAAAAAAAAAAGTGCGTGTGTGGGGTAAAATTTAGGAGCAGCAGCACGCACTTTACAGGAATGAAACCAAGCAGCATCCAAGCGAAAACACAAGCCACTATCTGACAGCCTCTACCCGGCACGGCTCATCTCTGCTAAAGGCTGTAAGGACCCCGCCCTGCCTTTCTCTTTCATCTCCTCCGTTTCCCGCTTTGAATCCCCACCGGGCGAGAGGGGCGTCTGCTCACGCACTTCCCACTAACCCCGGAGGGAGTAAACGGCTGCCAGGCCTGGCAGAGAGCGAGCGAAGCCTCCTGCAAGGCACCGCCCCCCCCCCCCCCCCCCCCCCCCCCGCTCCCTCAGCGCCAGGCAGAATAGATATCCCACGAGCTCGACGGTTAAAACCGTTAACCGCCCCGCCCCGCCGCATCCGCGCGCGCACCCACCCGCCGCGAGCGCGTGACGCACAGGTGACGTCCCCAGGGGGCTGCGGCAGGGAGGGCTGCATCGCCACGCCCCCTTGGGAGGCCGTGGCCCGTGACGACCGCGTTTTCGCCAGGCGCGCCTCGGGATTGGCTGARTGGGGGACGCTTGGCGCGCGTCATCGGAAGTGATGGTGCCAGGGCCACGCCCCTGGCTGCGTTCAAACCTGGATGGCGGTAAAGACGGGGCGGCGGGTGGGGACATGTGGGGCGGCCGGAGGCCGGCGGCGCGCGGGCGGGCGGGCGCGGGGCCGCGCGGGGCCTCTGGCGTGAGTGGAGGGAGCCCGGCGTGACCGGGGCAGACGCTCCATCACACCCCGAACACTGCGACTAGTGCCTGGAACCRCGAGGCTCTCCAAGCTTAATAGTTATAACAAACTTTGTTTCTAAATAAATGTAAATGTCACTTGAATTATCTTTTCTTTTTCCTTAAACTTCACCCCTTGAAGTACCTCTGCTTGACAGCCCTGATTCTCTTTCCAGGAGGGCTTTTCTCCAAGATAACCCCTAAAGATGTTGAAGTTCAAATGTGGCATCCGTAATCCAGTAGAGGCGGGACCCATGGAGCCCATCACAAGCCGAATTTCTCGGTTAAATCTGCTCTTTCAGGTAAAGAGCGTCTGATGTTGGATTTGCTGATCTCTGTTTATTCAGGATAGGTATCCCGTAGGTAAAAATACAATTTCATGTGTTCATGTGGGCAGTCAAACTTTGCCTGTGTGCTTTTTTGGAGGAGGGGTGCAAAAGAAAGTGGTAGCTCAAAGTGCACAAAGGTTAGCTGGGAGGGCGGCTCTTATTATGTGCAACTGTTAATATCTTGGCTTGAGTTGCCCTTCTTCGGCAAAAGTGGAACATCACATTCTGTGTCCTATAATCCACAGTCTTCTCACGGGTGATGTAATGGAGGTTTTGTCATGAGGTGGATTTGCCAAACTGGCTGCTCTTTGATCGTCAAAGGTTCAGCCGATTTTGCTTCTGGAGCTAATATTGATGCTGACTGCTTAAGCTATTTGTACCATGAATTCTTCCCTACCCCCACTACAGTACAATATCAAGAAAAAGCCAGTCAAACCAGAAACATTAGTAGTATGTTGACAATTTCAAGAATGCTGTGATTTGAGCTTTTAGCAACCTTTAGAAGATTGCTTTATCCAGAAGAACCATACCTGTAACAGGTATTACACATATACATAGTGATCTGATACATTTAACACAAGCTTCTGCATTATTTGTCTAATTTTTGAAGTAGTGATTTTTAAAATGGATAATATATAATCTGCTCTATACATATGTTATTGATTTGAGGCTTTTCATTGTTGTCTGAGACTCCATCTGCTGTTGCTTCCTTTTTTTTCCAGGGGAAGCCACTCTTTGTGACTCAACAGCAGATGTCTCCTCTCTCCCGGGAAGGCATCCTTGATTCTCTATTCGTTCTTTTTGAAGAATGCAGAAACCCTGCTTTAATGAAGATTAAGCATGTTGGCAACTTTGTCAAGAAGTGTAAGTTTGTTAGATGATTTTCCAGGTATCATTTTAAAAAGATAATGGTTAAGAACACAATTGTTTAAGTAGTGCTTTAGTAACGTTAKTTTGTAACAATTTTAACCTAGGATTTTGTGAATGTGATTTTTTGTGGGCGGACTGTACATTGCATGGGGAACCTTGACAATATTACTAAGGCTTTATGTAGGTGCAAAAAGGTCATCTGCAGTGGCTTTTGAAGTGCTGTAATTCTAATGTGCATGCTTTTTAGACTGTACTATATTTATTGTTGAGGAGGCACTTTCATTAAAAGCTGGTCAGAATATGCCATCGAGCAAAGTTCCAAGTATGTAAAATAGAAGGGTGTCAAGAGTTGAGAGCAGGACATGACTTAAAGGTATGAAAAAAAACTATTTAGACAGAAACTTGTTAATACTTGGCTCTGTTAAGATGATATTTGAGATTCCTTGTGTTATCCCTTTTTTCATGYGTTACTTGTTGGTAACAATTTTGTAGTTCAGAAATAATTTCTGTCAGAATAAATATTTTACTGATGGTGTGCTTGGATTCTTTAAAAAACAAAGMAAGCATAGGGCAATGAACTTTTCCATTAAGATATAACTGAATGCCATTTGGTTTAATGTAACTTATCATGCCTCCTATAGTAGTTCTACCCARCAATTTATAGGTATTGTTAAATAAGAGTAATTTTTTGCAGGATATGAAGAATTTTTAGAACACTCTACAGAGAACAACTGATTATCACAATGCATACTTAGACTGAATATCTGAAACAAATGTCTATGGTTATTTGTTAGACAATAAAATAGTGCCTCCCACAGGCAGAGGAGAAAACTCTGCCACTTGAACTTAGAGAACTGGACTGGATAAAGCATGTTTGGTGAATATGCTTTGTATTGGCAAAGGATGGTTGAAAATAAATTAGAAACAAGAGAGACTATCAGCCTGTGATGATATGAATGGGACAGAGCTATGGTTGCTATGGGAACTGTCTTAACATTTCCTGATTCTTTTGTATGTACCATATTTCAATCTTAACTTTGCATTAATGCTGCCTTTTTTAGTATTCATACATACTGTTTTTTAGGAAGCATATTCTGAAATGATTTTATATTTCTCGAGAAAGATTGTTTTTTTTATTCCCTATTGCTGATCTTATGTTCACCAAAAATGCCAGTTGGCTAATGTAATATAAATGTGTTACTTTTATAGATGCAGAGACTATAGCTGAATTAAGGGAACTGCAACCCAATGTGAAGGATTTTGAAGTAAAGAGTGTTGTTGGCTGTGGTCACTTTGCGGATGTAAAAGTAGTAAGAGAGAAGCTTACTGGTGATGTGTATGCTATGAAGGTGATGAGCAAAGAGTCCTTGCTGATACAGGAGCATGTATGTATATTTTTCTGTTACGACACTAGACCCATAAACTATGAGTTGTTGACCATTTTGTTTTTGTTACTACTGTTAGATTAAAAATGTAATTTGGAAAAGATCATCCTACGTTTCAGTAAAGGAATATATTAGTATTTGTTTTTAGCTTTACTGTGTTGAAGAGCCATTGTCGTAGAGCATGAATCTATTGGTGAGGTGCCATACAAAAAAATACAGAAAAACAACAACAAAAATCCCTCTCTCAAGGAGCTTACTATCCAATTATAAGACAACAAGCAGTAGATGGATACAAATAGATGAAGAAAATATTGACAGTATTGATCAGCTTAATAAATGATGGCTTGAATACTCACACTATCCATTACATTTTTTTTTATTATTGTTTTAAAGAGCAAGGTAGGATGTCAAGAACGGGTGTGAAGGCGACTGGATTTTGATGGATAGGTCTTCATTAGATTGAGAAAGGTGTTATCTGAAAACTTAGAGAGGGTAGTGGAGGTGATTATCATAGTTTGGTGAGAAATAGAAGTTAATCTTTTGCTGACGAGAGATGAGATGTAGGACAAAGATACTCCATGAAGGGCTCGGGAATTTACACCACAATATCTAATTTACACAGCAATACATGTCTGCTCCTGAGATTCTCTAGCATTCGTGGCTATCRCAAACGAAGATAGACTAAAATTACTCTTGCTCTGGCACAGGTTGACAAGAAGAGCAAACTATGGTGTTATCCTCAAGACAACACTTGTTCAGTCCTGTAGACTTTGGGTCACTGAAAATAGCTAACATTGATCTAAATGAACTGTGTAATAAAATTTTTTATTGTTTGACTGCAACCCTCAATTACTAAATAATTGCTAGAGGATGATTTCAAGAAAACTTTATATTTTAATAAATTCCACTTTWCATTGAATTTATTACAGAATTAGCTGCAAGATGCTGCTCCATAATTGTGCTAGCATCTGCTCTGCTTCTTGTCTGCTTCTTTTGAAAGTAGTTCTATTTTATTAGGGCCAATCCAGATGAGGTCAACTCAGGTTGCACTCCAGGCTGGTAGATGCTTCACCAGTATGAAAGGAGAGCTGGTCTTCACTGCAGGGACTGCCTGACTGAAAACAAACTAGACAACAGAAGAGGGGAGGGGAGTTGGAAACAGAGAGGAGTAAAATTACTTTTTTCAAGATACATTAAAAGGCAATAGCATTTGATGGTTTGTAAGTAACTGTGGGATGTGTGCCTTTGGTGCAGACTTACATCTTTCTGAAGCTAGGGAATTCTAATGTATTCGAACCCATTTTAATCAAGATATAACTGAATATTTCCTTTTTCTGTAGGTGTCGTTTTTTGAGGAAGAACGCAGTATATTATCTCAGAATACCAGTCCCTGGATTCCACAGTTACAATATGCATTTCAAGACAAAAAAAATCTCTACTTGGTAAAGAGATCTCTGTCTCTGTATCTTCTCTATTGCAGACTTTACCATTGTTAGGTTTAAGAACAATTTGATGGCTGGAAAGTGTTCGTCTTCTATAATTTTCCTGCATTACATGGCACTGTTTGATATCTGTCCAGTGTAGTATGTAGGAGTTGAGTGGAATGTCTTTTGTATATATGAACTACATCTGTTTCTCTAAAATTTTGTGTAGATTATGGAATATCAGCCTGGAGGGGACTTACTGTCTCTCTTAAACCGATACGAGGACCAACTGGATGAGAGTATGGTAAAGTTCTATCTTGCGGAGCTGGTTTTAGCCATTCATAGTGTCCATCAGATGGGCTATGTACACCGGTAGGTAAAGATTGCTTCGTATTGCACGTAATATTTACTCAGTATCATTCTGGAATCAGTGTTCTGAAATGATGCATTTTTGTGTGTTTTTTTGTTTTGTTTTGTTTTTGTTTTTAAGTCTATCTGCTTCAAGGACAGCATTTCACTTGCTCTGTTAGGAGAGAAAATTAGAAAACTAATCGTATGCCAACTAACTGCAGCTAGACATTAACTTTGATGTAAAGTTCACACTAATATCACAAAAAGATTGTTATATATATATTCTGGAAGCTTAGTAAAAACAAGTTTTTATGTTGCACTGAAAAAAAAAAAAAAATTTTTCCAGAACTGGTCATGTTTAACACCAATTAGTAGAGGAAATCTGTGGAATTGTTAAAACTTGTTGCTTGCTGATTGGTGAACAGAACAGTATAGTATGTTGGAGTGGTTAAATATAACAGGAGTTTTATAAAGATCAAATAAAGGCAAGAAGGTTGTTACTATGTACATTTTCAAATCATATTAGTATTTAAGCATTTAATAAATCTATTCTAAAGCTTTGGAGTTGTCATGAAGTGCTCTGTGTTCCAATCACTGGTAGTTGCTGCATTTAGAACATATGCTATGGCTTTTTAATGCAAGGTGGCTGCCTGGCTCTGACAGAAGCACAGAATAAGTTGGGAGGAAATTTATAAAACTACATAATACTTTGCTATAACTCAGTTACAATGTAGTCAAGGTGATAACTCAATGCAAAACCACCTCTTCTCTCCACTTTCTGTCAACAACTGTTAACTTCCCAAGAAGTGACTTAAACTCCACTACTTTCATGTCRGCTTGCAAGCAGAACAGCAGTTGGAAATAAGACTCCCACAGTAATCCATTGCTAGGGTTTTATGCAATTGAGCACAGAGTTGAGTGTAGCTGGAAAGGGAGATGTTATCTAGACATGACAGCAGAGAAGAGTATAGAAAGGTATTGATTGCTTTCTGCTTTCTTTACAGAGATATCAAACCAGAGAATGTTCTCATTGACCGAATAGGACACATTAAACTGGTAGACTTTGGGTCAGCGGCCAAAATGACAGTAAACAGAACGGTAATAGCATGGATTTAACTTTGTCTATAGCTTGTTTAGAGAGTCTAGTCAAAAAGAGAAAATTAAGTTTGTTCCTTGATGGCACCTTTTCTTTTGCCTTTCTTGTCCAATATGAGATCTGTTAATAATAATACTTTCCATTTATAAATGTCCTTTCAAACGTGAACTTAAGTATGTTTTGTAGCTCTTGGTAGGTATATATTTACTTAATCAGACTTTAATATATGAGTAAGATAGCAGCAAATCTTTCTCATGATGCTGTATTGCAATGCAAAATCGTATTTTTAGATTCTCACAGCTGTTCATCTTTCTGTATTTTGCACTAATATCAAACCTTTTCATTAAGGATTTGATTTTTTTTCTACTAATTCTGCAGCCACTTTAGCTTGCAGCAAAGTCTTTAAGCAGCTGAAATACTGTGTTTTTAAAGACATGTATTTATGAATTGTTCAYAACTGGGCTGGAAATTATGTTTGCTGTAACTAAGGTGGCATAGTTTTGAAGACCTGGGGAGCTCTTGATTATAATGAGTCACATTTCAGTGTTCTGGGATTTAGCATTACTCACCAAAAGCAATATATTCAAAACTGTAAATAGGGCAAGGTCTTTTTATAAGTTGCTTTTAAATTTAAGAGACTGCATTCAGTTAAAGTGGGAATTTAAAATTAAAATAGATCTAAAACAGAATATAAAGTTATACACTGGAGCCTTCACTTGTTTTATGATTTTGACTTTTTATAGAGTTTTCTTAGTATTATGTCCTTTTTATTTTGTTTTCCCCAATTTCCCYTTTTTAATACTCCTCTGCATTGCATTTTTCTTTTCAATTTGTTTTCTTGTCATGTGATCTACTTTTTCAGTCTTCTGGTGCCTGTATTAGTCTCCCTGCTGTTTTGTTTCACTCTTTTATGCCACTCACAGTGGAAAAATTACTGCAGTTTGGGTTCCTGAATTACTTTTGCTAAGCACTCCAGCAGTCTGGATACTAGTATTTTGCTGATCATGAACACAAGGTAAAAAAGGTAGGAATGACACAGAATGGAATGAGGGCAGGGAACATTTATGCCTATAGCTGACTGGTTCTTGAAACTTCAGCTGTGAGGTCCTTGTTAATACTAGTTGAAATAGTACTGCTGTTATGGCTATGGATACTGCTTAAAACGTCTGTTGTGAGTAATGCTGTGCTTTTCAGAGTGCTGGTCTTTTATCCCCTTTACTTCAATAGCCTTCCAAATAGCTTTCTCTTTGTTTATCAGCAGTTTTGTTAATTTTGCCTGATTTTACTTAACAGAGTCGGGCACAATTTSATAATTTATGAAATCATGAAATTCCTTACTTAAAATGTACTTGTAGGGTTAAAAATTCCATCTGTCTCATTTAAAAACAAGATAAGTTTGTTTTATTGCCAAGGTCACAGTGAACAAAAAGAGTTATAACTTCACTTAGTATATCTTTATTTCTAGGTAAATGCCAAGCTACCTGTTGGCACACCAGACTACATGGCACCAGAAATGCTGACAGGGTTGAATGGGGATGGCAGAGCTTCTTATGGTCCAGAATGTGACTGGTGGTCATTAGGAGTCATTGCGTATGAAATGATTTATGGAAGAGCTCCATTCACAGAAGGGACTTCAGCAAAAACTTTCAATAACATCATGAACTTCCAGGTAGAGAGAACTCCTTCCATGTTCTTGGGTAAAAACGCTATAACTAAGGGCTATGTGTTCTTACAATTGAAAGTAAGCTTATGGACGTCTCTAACTTTGTTTTGTTTTTAAAATATTTAGAACACATATGCTTTATGCAATGCCTTAAGTATTTTCTTTATATGTGCCTCCATATTGTAGAGATCTCAATTTATTTTTGTAACAGCTGTCTAAAAATAACCATCTGCAATGCATGAATTAAGAAAGATTTATCTATGCATTTTAAGTGATTATATTTGCAGTGTTTCCAAAGTGATCTAGAAAAGGGATGGAAAGGATGAATTGTAGATTGATAAATTTTCCTAAATATACTAAGATTTTCTCAAGGGCTGGCTATGAAGAACTACAAAAGGAGAGTATTGTGTGTCTGGATGATTAAAATGTCATATGAAATTTATTGTAAATAAATTAAAAGCAATACATATGAAAGGGAAAGTATCCAACTTTACCCAGTGGTGGGCTCCAGAACATGATCTTGATGTTACAATCTATGAAAATGTTAGCTTACTTCTCAGCAACATTGCAAAAAGCAAGTAGAATGGTAGGACTTAATAGGAAAGAAAAAGTCATGTCCAGCTGGAAGGAGGGAAATAAAAAATGATGGTCTATTATACAAGACTTAGAGGCATCAAATGAAAGTAGCAGTATTAACTRTAGAAAAAAATTTAAAAAGATACTTCGCACAGGATATAGTTATGCTGGGGAGCGCTTTGCCACAGTATTTTGCAGCTACTGAATGTTAACATGCGTTCCAGTAGCTGCTGGACAAATTCATAGAAGAAAAATTCATAGATGCTAGTAAATACAAAGACATCACCCCCTGTTTCAGAAAATTCCTAGGCCACAAACCCCAGAGGTTTGGAAGCATGTTCTGCACTTACATTTCTGTAGGCAGTTGACCATTGTTTGCCATAAGATGCTGGGCTGGGTCTACCATTTGTCTAATTAGGTACGATTTTCTGTGTTCTTGTCTTCACTGCAGTAAATGAGTATAAAGGTCTATTAGGAAAAAATCCACAACACACTCATTTCTCTCATTTGTGTACTATAAATATTTACACTTTATGCCTCACATATCTTAGAATAATGAAAATAAGGAACCTTACTGTTCTGGGATTGTTTTCTTACTGAGCAGATATACTTTTCTTTCTAATGCAGAGATTTTTGAAGTTCCCAGAGGATGTGAAAGTTAGTAGTGAATTTCTTGATCTGATCCAGAGCCTGCTTTGTGGGCAAAAGGAAAGGCTGGGTTATGAAGGACTCTGCTGCCATCCATTCTTTTCTAAAATTGATTGGAATAACATCCGTAACTGTAAGTAGAATAATACTGCATTTATAAACGTTCCTGATTTCCTGATAACATGAAAACTTACATAATCTGAGTATTTCGATGTGTTCRAGCTGAATCATTGTTAATAACAAAACATGACTGTATTCTCGAGCAGATTAGTATCAAGGAACAATGTTTTTTGCTTTTTGAATAAGATATATTAATATCTCTTAGGTGAAAGTGGTAAGTTAAGAATAAGATGAAGTTTAATAAATTTCTGTATGAAATTATGGTGTGATTGCCATATTACTTGCAGGCCCTAGGCTGAAAGATCCAAGTGATCCTTTTTATGTTGTTCGTCAGATTAAAATGCACCAGTGTGTTCTTTCAGGCCTTCCCCAACGTAGCCTACTTAATTTTGGCTTTGTCTTATAGTTCATTTTCTGTTATATCTTTGGCTTCTTCTCTTCTTTCATCTGTTGTGATCTGGCTTGTTTAAGATTTCTCTTTTAGCTCCTCTAGGTSATAAAACATCAGAGGTCATAGGGGCTTTGGAATTTTTCCTCAAGCATATTACAGTTAATATTTGACTTTTTTTTTTGTCAAAAATCTTTTTCTTCTGGTAGGAATGGAATAAAACCAGTGTCACACATGCTTTTCTATGCAGATAATTGTTATAGTGCTAGGCAAGTAATGAAATTTTGTAGTTTGAAGTACTGAGGCACCAGGACCATGTCAAAAGCAAATATTTCACAGGTCATCATTGAATCTATAAGTATCTGGCTTGTATCAAATATTATTTAAAATTATTTGGATGGTACGATTATGTAGACAAGGAACATATCTGCCTAATATTCTTTATCAAATATACTGCTCTGTATTAAGAAGAACAATGATGCAATCCAATTTCCATGATAAATTTCTAAGCTTCTACTTCTGATGACTATCTTAGCACTTCAGCTGTCAACTCTACTGAATGCTTACTCACTTTTTTGTTGATTCACTGTCTTTGAACTTGTGGAGCTTCTGTTCTGTTAAATGCCATTTTTTCTACCCTTTGAGAACCATTAAGCCTTGAGTGAGAAGTCTTTTTCATAATTTCAGCATGTACTTCAAACTTCAGCTCACTTTGCCTTCTTTCCCCTGAACCCTGTCAAAGCCACCAGTTTCCATTTTTGAAATTTTTGTATTGCCTTTGTATCATATTTTCTCAGATGCAGGAAAAGATGGCATGTGAGCATATGTTCTGGTGTTTCCTTGGCAATTGTCTGCCCAGCATTCTCACAACTGCACAAGTTAATTGGGAGTGTTTTGCCATTTCATTTGACAACAGTGCTTCTGACTGATGAGCTGGTAGGCAGTCCTGATGTCCTTTTAAATGTTGACACAGTCATTTGGGATTTTTTTTTTTAATCCTATTTTTATCAGCAGCTGGCCAGTGGATTGCATCATTCTCTGTAATATTCAGACCAGTCTATGGTGAAGATCTTGCAGTTTTGACCCTTGACTTGGTTGTTATGTCTCATACAGCATAAGCCCCCACTGTAACTGGCACAAAACACAGCAGTCCTCTTGCTTTTAGTAGCAGATTGAATGCATCACCTATTGCTTTGCTCTCCGCGGTGCTTCGCCATTTGCTGGTCTATTCAGGACAGCATCTCTGTCTTTCTGTTCAAAACCCTTGATAGGTTTGGCCCAGACTATCTAAAAGCTGAAAGTTTCTTTCTTATCTTGACCTACTATGATAGTGGTGTTTAACTGGAGCAATGGAAAACTAAGAAAACTGGGAAGCTACTGAGTGCTGGAAGAGGTCTTGGGATTTGGATTTATGCTAAGGATTCTCAGTCCTAAAAGTTAATTTTGGGGGTATGGAGTATGAATTTCTCTGACAGGCCTTTGTTAAATAAATTCTATGTCTACACATACAGACTTTTCTCTAGACTATAAAGTAAGAAAGTTATTTCTATTTCAGTCTGAGAAAAGTTGTAGTAGTGGGGAAAATCATGTTGGGGGTTCCAGGATAACCATTCTGAATGCACTGCTTTTGGTTAAGGAAGTGTCATGAAAGGATTTTTCAGTGTTATATTTTGTAGTTATGGTAACCTATGAAACACTTGACTTTGCATGTAAAACCTTTTCCAAAAGATAGTTGCCTCTAAAAAAGAAAACCTCCCAACTTCTTTGAGGCCAGTAGCATGTGTCTGTAGAAGCAGTTCTTAAGCTACAGAAACAATCTAGCTGTTATTAAACCTCAGGGTGAGATGAGGTTTTAACTGAATCTTGCTCAAAAGGTAATTTTCCCCTTCCTGGGAGTATTCTATTGAAACAAAACTTACAGATTTTGCTCTCTGTATTTGCTGACTTCTGCTATTTAATGCCTTCTAAGGCTTATAAAAAAATTCTTCCAAAAGGTTGTGTTGATTTACTTGACAGAATTTTCTGAAAATATTTTGGAATTTATTTACTTAGAATAAACATTCCATTGTTAGCTCTGTTTCAGTTAAACAATCAGGATTTGGATCAAAAGGTTCAGAACAAAACTATTTGAGTCCTTGAAAATAATTTAAAATTACAGGTAGAGAATGGAGGATAACATACCTGACTTACTAGCAACAAGGTTGCAAGGTTGGGGATTTGGTTGTCTGAAACCCATAAATTATATCAGCTGTTTAATTTGGAACCAAAAATCTGTCTAATGAAAGCAAACTGAGAGATGCTCAGAAGACTTGTGTCTTAATCTAGTGAGATATTTTTGGGTAGCATAAAGGATCTTTCATTTTCAGAATTGTTTTGTAACTGCAATGTAGAAGGTCTTGAAAATGGCATGGCATATTCAGTTTTKCATGAGGAATCTAAATGCCTGGGAAGAAAAGAATGAATGTCTCCTGCAAAAGGAAGAACTTGGAAAAAGAGTTGAAGACTAATTCCAGGCTGTCTTCTGTTATTAAACAAGTAGGAACCCAGATCTCTATGTTCATAATTCCCAGACTCTTTTCTTTATGTTAGACTCCAAAGCTGGCATTCAGTATGTTAACTGTTAGGTACTGTGATATTTCATTTAGATGTTTATCTTCAGAAAAACATATTGACTTTCTATTTTCAGTGAGATCACTAACTAAGCTAATGTAGATTTGGAGGTCACTTTTATTAACAGAAATATATGTCTTTTTGAACATTGTCTTGAGAGAGAAAAGATATTAAGATATTTCTTGAAAACATATTAAGATGATGTTATACAAATTGATCAGAACTAGTGTAATACCTTTGTTCAGGTGATATTAGATTAAGCATTCTTAAATGTATCACTCAGAGCTACTATTTTCTATTTTTCTTCCATAACACTTTGCTGAAATAGGCCTCTTCCAACATGAGGAAGAGTAATGCCTAACCTACTTAAAAAGGCTGTGCAGATTCTTCTCTCAGAAAGTATATATAGATCACCTTGTAGATCATGAAAAGATACATTTTATTCTTTAGAAACATTCTGTATCTCCTCTAAATTCTGTATCTCAGTTAAGTCATTCACTGGCTCAGAGGAAATGCAGTGTCTATTTTCTCAACTTACACGAAAATAATTTGAAAGGATGGAAAGATGCTATTAAGGCAATATTCCTTTAACTAGTCATAAATGCATACACTAGTCCACAGTTAAAAAAAATGCTTCTTTTCGTAAGATTCATTCCATCTAATCTTAATGATAAAGTACTGCATTTTTTTTAACTTAGCAACCTACAACACCCCCTTTTCCTCTGAAAGTCATTCTATGGAACAGATGGATGAGGGTTACATCCTTCCACAAGTGGGGAGGTATCTAGGCAAGCAATTGGCTTTTTTAAAACATGCAGTTCTCTGCAAGATACTTTAAATGGTAAACAGAACATGTACATTCATTTGTAACATGCTGGAGACAGAAAGAGGTCCTTATACCAACCCAGTTTAGAAGACTAAAAGGATCAGGTTTCCTGTCTTTTTCAGTAATAGCTTTGCCTCGCTTTTGAGTGAGCTTTGAAGTGCCTTGACCAAATTTTTGACCTTGTCAGATGTGATGGCATGGTTTTAACATGTGATTTTCCGAGGCTCATCTTGACCTCTGATAAAGGATTCCTGCTTTTAAAAAAGAAACTGAGCATATTCTGATACACACATGTATTTGCAGTCACTAATCTTAATCTTGTTCCAAAAATAATATAACTATGTGACACTCCTCTGATTTTAAGCAAGAAATAATAATCTCGCTCAAGATAATTTCTCATGGGATCCATATTTGGGGATCAAATCGCTCAATTGCTTCTTTGTTAGCTTTTTTCTGGGGGGACGGGAATCTTCCAATTTTTCAGCATTTTTGGACATCAGACAAAAAACTCTTATCAAGAGTAAAGGAAACTGAAGATGCTACCAAGTAATTAACAAAATCAGATAGAATGGATATAGCCTATTCCTCTTTTCTAAGCATATTCTCTTTTACTCACTAGTGAGTTTTTCACCAGTGTCTTGAAACTTCGGAAGTTCAAATTCTCATTTTCAGTCACAGTTCAGAACCACTTAACAATTAGCGATGCTGTTGTTGGAGGATTATGATAAGTTTCCTCTTCAATTGCTAATACTTCATGTTAATAATATAACAATGTTATACTGCAGAATTTGTGGACTTTTTGGTTATGGATCTTTAGTGGATACATGAGAAGAAGTGCTTTTTTCTTTAGTTTTCAATCTAGTCTTCACTATTTGTTCTTTTTTATACATTTTTTATTAAATAAAATAGCAGTGTAAAAGGTTATTCTTTAAACTAGTCTCCCTGTAGCCCCAAAGCTTTGGTCTGTCTCACTTTCAGTTGTCCCTTTTTTACATTCGTTGTTCCCTCATTGAGTGCTTTTGATCTTTTCATATGTATGCTGATCTTAGACATATTTAAATTCTATTTTCTTTTATGCATGTAATTTGACTACAAATCCTTCTTGGTAAGGGGAAAGACTGTCTTTTTACTGTAGGGGCTTGAAGATGACTCTCCTCAGTGCTCTTCAGAACTTCTTAGCTACTTGCTGGTAAAAACAAAGACTGTAGCTCTTTCTTCCTAAGCTGAAGTTACCTGTTAAAGTCTGAAGAGTAAAAAACAGGGTTGTTATACCATTATAAAAAGAGGAGGATGTTGTTTTTGCTACCTCTTCAGGAAAGATTCTAGGCTTCCCCATATGAAGTGAGTAGTTTGCTGCTTTCTTTATTATTTTGCCTCATCAACTCTGTGTGCCTTCAAAGGCAATATTAAAAACTCCACAAAAACTGTTTCCTATAAGATGTTCAAAGTGCTTTCAGCAGAGGTGCTAAACTAAAAAATATTAGTTCATTTATTTATCCTGCTCTGCTATGAACTAACTCTGACTTTGAGGCTACATTTGCATTAAAGATGAGATACCCATGGACTGTATTCTATTGATTCCATGTTCTTAATGATTAAGAGCATGTGAAAGAGTGGCTTGATATTACACTAATATAAAMATTTGTTTTAAAATACAGTTCCTGTAAATAATCTATATTCCAAAATAACATGGATCAGTATAACATTGGTTCTAAATATTCGTTATAACCAGTAAAATATCAGAACTTAACCAATGCATGATATTGCCAAAAATGTAAATGCTCTGGAGCCAGTAAGCAAAACTGCTTAATATAGAACCTTTTTAATTTGTATTTTTCCCCCCATTTATCTCATTCTAATGTACTTGGAATTACTCTATGTAAGCAGCAGCTTCTCTGCTTTATGGAATTTCTCCTCTTTTCTCTGCTTGGGAGCAGCATCAAAACGGCTCTTTGGGCAGCTGCTAACGAAGCATGCATGTGCAGTTTTGATTTGGCAGTTTATACAGGCTTTTTTTTTTTTTTTTTTTTTTTTTTTTTGCCTATTAGTGCTGGTCTGGTGGGTAATTTAAACATACATTTGTCTAGAGAATTAAGAGTTAAAAAGCAGACTGTGAAAGGCTTTGGCAACCTAGAGGGAGCTAGCAAGCTCCAGCCGTGACTCATTCTGCCCGTGTCAGTCAGATAAGCATCAGCATCTGTCACGAATGCAGGCAGGTAGGGTTAAACTCGAGCATGCAGAGAGTGAGGAGCAGGGAGCCTGCACTGCAGGGGTTGTAATGGTTGTTCCCCGTTCTTCAGTTCTCATCAGCCCTTCAGCTACAGGAGATCTGTGCTGGATCCATGGTAACGGTTTTAGCACACTACACTTCCATCAGCCTGTAACAATGGGCTATGTTCTAGTTGCTGGCTGAAGAGCTGTCTCCAAATCAAAAAGAGATTGGTAGGTTTGCAGTGAGTGAGGACCTGAGTGATGAAATATTAAAAAAAAAAAAAAAAAAAAAAAAATCTGGGAGCGAAAACGTGATCGTGATTTAACAATGTAGGAACTGCACAGCAGGCTTTTGCATTCACTCCTCTCACACACATAGCCAAGCCAGTAAGTAACTGGGGTGCTGCACATCATTGAGAAGAACTTGTCCTTTTGTTGGTTAATTAAATTGAAACTAAGATTTGAAAATTAGCTGAAACTTAACATGTTAAGTGGTACCAATTTAGAAATTATAGTAAGAAATATAATTCCTGCTGTTTATACCTCTCTTCAGAGCTGATTGTATCAGAGCCAGACTGCAGTGGTGTCCCAACAAGAGTTCCAGATCTTCAGCAAGCTCTTTTGGAGAAATAGTTTTACTGATCTTTCTTTCCCTCCTAAAGACCAGTTAGCATTCAGTATCTATAGTTTATTAAAATCTTCCAGGAGAAAGACCAGTCTGTTGTTGATTAGAAGCCCATACTGAGGACATTCTTGGTGGTATGAAAAGGTAGCTGTTATCACTTAGCTGACTAGTAAAGCATCAAGCTACATTCTCCTGTGGTGTCTTACTTCAGTAATTGGATAGATTGGAGACATCTTTCTTTTTCTAGATGATTCACAACTGAATTACCTTTAGGTGTAGTACAGTGATAATTTTATTAGCCTGGTGCTTTGAGATGATTAAATGTATGTATCTGTGCTTATAAAAATCAACAATCCTAACCAGCCTAAAATCCGGTTTAATCAGTGTGGGAGATAGTCTGCCTGCAGAGTGGTAGCCATGTTGGTAGCTTAAGGGTTAATCTCTTGTTGCTGTAATACGATTTGAGAGCAGCAGCTCAGTCTGCTTGTGTTAGCAAGATTAAAAGCAGGAGCTGCAGTGCCATTGCAAGCACTGAATGAGTGGGACTGTTGCAGAGTGAACTGTAGCTGAATTTTGTCTTTTCTCTTTGCTTTTTTTTAACCAGCTCCTCCCCCCTTCGTTCCTACTCTCAAGTCTGATGATGACACCTCAAATTTTGATGAACCAGAGAAGAATTCACGGGTTTTATCCTCTACGCGCCAGTTGAACCCAGCAGGCTTCTCGGGTGAAGATTTGCCATTTGTGGGGTATTCATTCATCAAGACACTGGGGATCCTCAGATCAGAGTAAGTAGGAATTATTGCTTAGGTGAATAGGACCATTGGATAAATATGAAGATTTGTCACAGTGAGGATGGTGCATGGCGGGGAAAAGCTATTTTAACTAGCCTTGCACTCTGCTTTCGGGTAGCTGCCTGATTCAGGCTTTATCTGTTGCTACTGTAGCTTGTGCATGTCCTGTCGTTCTCTGTTTATTTCTGGGGTGATGAGGAGGGAAGCAAATTGAAGAATTGATTCTGAAGCAGTTATTTTTAAGGTCGTTGTTCAAACACTTTGAATTAGTTGTTGCTGTTAACCAGGGAGCAGTAGGTGGTTGCATGTTTGGTATTACCGACCTCTGACAGAAAGAAAATACTAAGGAGTTCAGAGATGGAAAATGTGTGTGTGGAGGTTATTTTATTGGGTTAGAGATTGGGCACCACAGTGCTTTGGTGTGCAAGGTTGAATCAGTAATCCACAGAGATGGAGCTCTACTAGTCTGAGAATATGTGGTGATGGGTCAGTGAAGCGGTGAAGGAGCTTCACAGAGCTGATGGTTTGCTGTTGTTCAAGTTAAATCTGAAGACTGGACGTTGCTGTATTATGTGTTAGGAGACTGGAGATTCAGATGAAGTATGCAGGGTGTGTATTTGTCGGGAGAGATGATGATCTAGAAAAACTGGTTTTCATTTAGAAGAAAATATTATTTTGGAGAGAATGGAGTCAGAAAAAGAAGAATATAAATGGTATGGTGTAAACCATTTGGTTTGGTGGGTGGTTATTTCCTGATGATAGAGCTAATGAAAAAGTATCCATGCAGCATGTTAAGTTGAGAAGTCCTTACCTCAGTATCATGAGACCTCCCAGGAATGCAATGGCTTTAGCTGGGTTAGTGACTCAATGCACTAAGGTGCTGTGTTTTAGTGTCAACTGTCTTTCATTGCTGCTAGTTAGTTCCCATAAGGGACTTCATTGTCAATCTGTCTTAATCAAGTTTTCATTTTTCTGTCATATTGATCATGATATTTGCTCTACAGGAAGTGTGCAACCAAATCGGGTGATATTGTTGACATTTTTGATCTTGCCCACACCATGAATCAAGGTTATATGATGGTTATGCCAGTAATAAAAAGGGAGCTTATGATTGTCCCTCTTTAGCAGATTTGCTTTTATGACAAGGCAGAGGACATATCAACCAAGAGTATTGTTTTGCTGAAATAACCTAATACTGTCAGTCAAATCAGACAAATGAAATGTTTTATCTGTAGATACTTGCAGTTAAAGTCTGTCTTGCATTATAAGTGAAATAATTTACGGTGTTATCTTTCTTACCTTTGGAACTATCATCCGTCTATCAAGACTAGATGACAATTTGTGTAATGATCAGAAGAGGCTCAACAGTGAATGCAGATACACTGGTAAAGGTGTATATGTAATAGGGGCCCAGGACTGGAACTGAAGAGGAGCTGGAGGTAAAGTCGCAGGAACAGTAGTGAAGGCTGAATGGTCATACAGATGTAGCAGATTGACTGGTATGCTTTCTTAGCGGAACTAGTATTAGAGATGCATATTGAAGTTATATTTGGATTTTGGTAATAGCTAAGTAGGGCTACAGCAAAATAATGCAGAGATTAATGTGTTTGGGATTATGTTCTGCTTCCTATGGCCTGGTCTTTCTTGTGCTGGAATATAATTACATCATATACTTATTTTTTCTCCCAAAAGAATTTTAATAGGAGAAGATTTTAGTGAATCCTCTTTTTGAACAGATTTTGATAAATGTAATTTTATATTTTTAGGAATAAATACTTGCCTTTTCTTCTAAGAAGGCTATTTAAATATGGYAAAATGTTTACAGGGGCTTGAAAATATATATAGTTAAACTAATGCAGATACTAATTTATTCTCAATATCACTGCAACATTGGGATGTAAAGATAACTTTCTATTTATAAAATGACTATTGTGTGGTATATGTTTTACTGAACAGATCAAGTACTGTTTCTGCCTAAGTTGGCATAAATACCAAATTCTACATGAGTGAGAGAGCAGTAAATGGGGGTAGATTTAAAAAAATCTTCTGTGAAACTTAGGATCCTTTCTCTGCAAAGACCTAAGTCGTCAAGTTTATCAGTGGAGAATTTTTCTTCTTAAAACCTTTCCTCCAAAAGTCTAACCCTTATGGTTGCTAAGTGATGCAGATCTGTTTTCCTGTGTCTGCAGCATGATATCTCTAATGCCTCTACTGCTGCTCACAGTTAGGCCAGGCAACTGCAGCGTGCCATTAACACAGTCCTTGAAACTTTCATTGCTTTTATTTTGTGAGGTCTGTCAAGGTTTGAAGTTTAGGGTTATGCTCTTGCCGCTGTTCGCTGGACAGTAAGAAGCAATAGTAGAGCRAGGCATTTGATTTACTTTAGGGAAAGGACAGTTCCAAAAAATTGACAGAAGGATGATAAATTATTTTTTTTCCTTTTTTTTTTTCCCTCCTTCCATTTTCCTCTTTTTCCWAGCCTCTTAGGATTGGAAAGGTTCACCTAAGTCATTTAGACCAGTTGCCAGAAATTATATAGTAGGTGTGCAGTAGAGAAGGGCCTGTAGAGTGAGTGTTCTATATGTTACATACCATGAATTTTGGAAAGAATTTGTGGCCCTATAGCAAATTCAAGATCTAACAAAAGAGCAAAAGGCACGACAATAATGTRTCACAGGAAGCAATCAGGAGAAATCAAGGGCATTGCTTATGTCRTAGGTTCCTGTACTAGCAGAGTGTTTGTGAAATAAATTGCCTATATGATTCTAGGAAGTGGGATCGTGCTGCAGAGAAGGACCAACTCCTCCTCCCACAGTTGCCTCTCAGTTCTTGACTTGGGGGAGAGAGATCTTTCTGACTGCAAATCTGGCTGCTGGTTTGGCCCTGAGTTTAAGAGTGTGACAAGATAACAGGCAACAGAGAGTTTAATTCCATTAAAAGCCAGCCCCACCTTGCCTCCTGCCCCTAACTGTGGCTGATCTCCAGTGCTTAAGAGCGATGAGAAGAATCCCTTGGTGCCAGAATTATGCATCAAATGGTGAAAGAAGTCATTCTTGACTCTTGCAGTGACTAGCAGAAGCCCAAAGGCATAAGATAAATGCCAGATAAAAGATTATTTGTGATGTAAATTTTTGCCTGTTGTTCCCCTGGCTTGGATGGGAGAAAGGAGCTGAAACAGCCTGACTACCTATGGAACAAAAAATAGGTTAATGAAAAATACATGCTAAACCAGAATCTGTAGATGTATTCCTCACAGGCAAGATTGGCAGTGGGGCCAGTACCTTATCTTGGTTGCTGATGTGCTTTTTTATTTTTTACAATTATCTTCCAGAGTATAATAAATTTAAACCCAGTAGTTCTTGAATTGTGGTCTCTAAGGCTAAGGTAAGTAGTCCAAGTCTTTTTTGGGGGGAGGGGGAAAGGGGGAGCATGAAAAATGGTATTTTTCAGGGTTTTGAAATTAAAATTTGATGTGGATTTGTGATTGTCATTATGAAATCCTGAGTTAAAAGGGGGCATTCTTCAAAAAAAAAAAAAAAAAAAAAGTTGTTAAAACTACTAGTTTAGTCCAACAGTTCATAGGATTCTGGTAAGCTCTTTCACCAAAGATAGATTAAAGAGGAAACAGGGGACAAGCGTACCAAAAATATGCTTTGCTTCAGCTAGCTCTATTCACAGATTGTTGGTATCACTGTTTGTTTTGGGTGGGTTTTTTTTAGGCCTGAGCAAGCATTTACGAGGGGGCGGAAGGTACAGATGAGTATAATGCTAGAAAGAATAGAGCATGAGGGACGGGGGATGAGATTAGAGGCATGTTGTGAGGGGGCCAGGATTAGGCCAGATGGTGCCGATCGCTAGGAGAAGGAGGAAGCGCAGGTCAGTTGGGGGGTTCTGAGAGTGGCAGAAAAGGACGGAGAAGGAAGGGGAGAGGTGGGATGCACGAGTGAGGTTAACAGGATGCGAGTGCCATACTCCGGCATCATCCTGTAGTTTTCCCTATACCGATTTTTTTTTTCTTGTCAGTAATGTTAAGATGGGAGAAGCTTTTTACACAAGTAGCACCATTTGATCGTTCTGCTGGATGAGGCTGGTGCTGAAATAGCTGTGAAATCACTAGATAACCAGCTATAAGTTTAACTTGTTTATTAGTCATGCAGACAATGCTGCTCTTGAAAATAAATTGGCACAGCTAGTGCTGTCAGTATTTGGTRTATTGTAGACTTTACTTTGACTTTGGGGTTGGTTTTTTTTCCATCTTTTGTTGCAGTTTCCTTGTTGATGTATGTTGGTTACCTTYTGTTGATCTATTTTCCCTCCCTACACTTCAGAAATAGCAGAAACTGCCCCGTTGTGCTATGAGAGTTGACCCAGATGTAGCAGTTAATTAACTGAACATTTGGAGATGGTACCAAACCAGATGATAGCTCTGCAGCATAGCTTTGGGTGTCAGGTTGGATAYGTTTGATTTCTGAGGTGATGCTGACTGAGGACAAAAATACCAGTGCCCCAGCAATATGGCTATTTTCCACCTTGTCACAGCTTCTTGGAAACTTGGGAGCCACCATGACAAGGCTTAGTAGATTAGTCAGTACCCCATTTCTCTCGATGTCCCCTCCGTCCTCTTTCTGATAGCTGGAAGCTTGGTAGGGATGTTCATGAAGGTGTTGTAGTAAAATTTGTACAGAGGACAGAGTTAGTGGGTAAGGATGTCACTTAAAACCTGTGTCCAGTGCAGGCTGACTTCAGCTTCATTTAGCAATAAGCTGTACTGCTTCCATGGCAGGAAGAWGATCGTGGCACCAGGATGTACATTTTTAAGGTGTCTCTTCCTGGCTTTGGATCAGGGATGAGGAAGAAAGATTGTACATCTAGTTTGGATCCTTCGCTTTCCTTTCAAAACTGACACCAGCCCTGAGGAGCAGCTCCCTCTAGAGTCAGCTGATGAAATTCAAACTTCGGTCCATGCAAGGCTCTTGCGCTGTGTCCCGTCCCGTCCCGTCCCGTCCCGTCCCATTGCATCCCATCCGCCTGCCTGAGCAACCGGCCTTTGCTGCGCTGGGCATCTGCTTGCCTGAATCCTGTGCTGCAGTGCTTGGGAATGGTTCAGCTGCCTTTCCAGGGGAAATGTTTGAATTGCAAAATGGTGCCTGCAGCATTACGTTCTGATTCTTTTAATAGCAAATAAAATAGATAAGCAAAATTAAAAAAAAAAAAGAAAAAGAATCCCTTTAGGGAGGTGAAACAGAAGCAGGAAATAAAACCAGATTGATGAGAACTAGCTAGAATATTCTTTGCTAATGCCTCAGAGTTGGGCAGAATAAAAATTATGAATTATTATGAAACTATAGTTCTTTTTTAAAAAAAATGCTCCAGCCAGTACAATTCAGTGCTGTAAAGCTAACTTTTTGATACCAAAAGATTTTAAGACTTATCAGTACACATTTTCAGCTATTTACATGTGTTTGAATTAGGTTTTTAAGCAGATTCCTCAGTGTCTTTTTTAGTTAATGTGAATTTTAACTTGTATTTTTAGACTGCTTTTCTCAACTATTCATTTTTAGCCTTATTTGTACACTCAGCTGTTACGGGATTTAATATGCATCTTTCTCAGATGGTTGCCTTTTCTCTGTAGGAGTGTAGTCATGCTTTATAAATTGATTTTTAAATATGGTAATATAGATTGGATTGATTGGACAAGGAATGTTTAACAAAAGTATTCACTTCTAAGATTTGTTTTTTATTAAGTCCTGATCATATCTGGATCATTGAAACACAAGATTCATTTTTCTAAGTTTTTCCATGTTAAGTTTCTCCAAAAATGATTAGTAAACCTTTCAAGGCAGAATTGTTGGATTTTGCTATACTTGTGTGTTAACACCAAACTATGTTTCCTAATGGCTGCCTGAGGTGGTGGTACTTAAGATCTGTTTTGATACATAYATGTTGCTGCAGCAGTTTCATAAAAATCCATTTTTGTGTGTGTGACTATCTTGCATATAGATTTGGATTTAGGAGTAGATTTTTCCCAGAAAATGGTGGTGATAGAATCAAACTTTCCTTGGTGTTAAGAAGAGACTGTGCTGCTGTGTGTGGGTGTATGGCTATATGCAGAGAGCTGCTCAAAGCTCATTTTTCTCCATGGGGATAACTGGCTGCATACCAAACTGTGGCCAGGAGAATCAGAAAGCAATGTGTGGGCAGACTGCATGATCTTTTATTAGCACCTTCATTGTACTTATGCATTTTCAACTATCAGTTAACACTGGTTCCATCATTTAGTGCTCAGATATCTAGTCTGAATCATTTTATGYGAGAGAGAATGTGATTTTTAAAATTATATTTTGATGCATTCACTTAWTTTTTTTTGACTGAAAATTACATATTTAAGACTGCAAAACACTAAAAATATGCTCCAAAACATTGAGTGGCTTCTTATCCTTTTCTAGAATGAATTTTCACTAATAGAAATGGTGACCTTTTTGTCACCATTTGTATGTAGAGGCTCAATTAGACAGAAAGCTTAAGAAAATGTAAATATTTTCCTCGGTTTTCTGGAATCCAACTGCATTGAATAGTGCAGTTAAGTAATTTTTTTCATGAGACAACTTGAAAATGCAACTCTGAAGTTCTGCAACGTGACTAATCATATTGATGTTGATGGAGGTTGTGGGATCATCTGAGTTGGGTTGGGAAAGTTTCAGTTGAGTTTTGAATCACAGACGGCAACTAAAGAAATGACATTCTTTTTCCTTCAGTGTGATTGTTACATGTTGGAATTTTTGGTGCTTTTGTACTTTGTTTGATTATAGGTTTAAAATATTTAACAATAAGGCACAGTAAATAAACAAGTCTCTGAAAACTTGTTATCTTCCAAATGGTTAAAATGACTTTATGCTTTGTTTTTGTTACACATATAAACCTGTACAAGAGTTATACAAAAATATTGCTATGGTTTATTGTTTTATGCTCTGATATAAAAATCATTGCTGGAAAGTATTAATTTTGTAGCTAGAAGAAGTGTTTATGTGTTATCTAATAATGGCATAGTGCCATCAGGTCTTACAGCATGTTTGGTCTGCCATGATACCTGTTAGACTGTGGTTGCTGCACCTTTCTTTTATCCTAGTATCTTTTTTATCCTAGTGCCCATGACTTTACCAAGGCTGCATAAGCTCTGATTTCTTACCTTTTACTTATACTTATGCGCTGTTTGGCTTTACTTTTTTAGATCTGTTTTTTCAAGTTTGGACTCTCCAGCCAAGGTCAGCTCCATGGAAAAGAAACTTCTTCTCAAGAGCAAAGAACTCCAAGACGCTCAGGACAAGTGTCACAAGGTATTTATTTGTGCGATTGGCCATCTCCATTGCACCAGGAATCTACAACCACTGTATGTCAAGGAATCTGTCAGATGCTGCTGATCATCCAGATTCGTGGCGGGCAAAGTGCTTTTTCTTCACTGAGGTGGCTTCCTGTCCAGTACAAAGGGAGATGAATTTAGGCCATGCTGTTGCTCTAGATACTTTTACCTTAACAAGAAGTAGCTCTGGATTTTAAATAGTGCTTTTCTCAGCATGACACAGACGACCGCTTCTTCCCGCGGGCCGTGCCTCTTCTTCGTCAGTTGCACAATTACAGCAATTCTGTTCTGAGATTCTCTTCTTAATTCATCAGCTTCTACTTATGTAACTGTTGTCACATCACTGGTTATGCTGAACATCTTATAGCAGTTGCTGTGCTCAACCCAGTGGAATCTTTTAAAACTTACTGCTTGTTTAAGACTTTTATGAGAGTTCAATTACTTTTCTCCCTTCTCTGTTCTGGATTTGACCATTTGCTCCTGACAAGGAGATGGGGGGGAACCATCTTCTGGTGCAACATGGATTTGGGATAAGGTTAAAGTGATCCATCTCTGCAAATCAGGTGAAAAAATGATTGTGGCTTCTTTGCTAACTGGGGTTCGAAGAATGACTGAATATGAACAAGCAGCTTGAATGAATGGGGTGACTTAGACTTACTACTTGTCCTTGAGAAGAACTGTGCATTCCTGGAGCAGAGACAATGGTATCGGAATTTAAACACCATTTGGAAAAATATAGCTAAGAGTCTCCTGGAGACAAATTCCTCACAGAGGTCTGAAAGTAGCAGTTAACAAGGCTTTTTGAAGCCCCCTTTATAACCTCTTGGTATTTATTGCAGATGGAGCAGGAAATGACGCGGTTGCACCGGAGAGTGTCAGAGGTGGAGGCTGTACTTAGCCAAAAGGAGGTGGAACTGAAAGCCTCTGAGACCCAGCGATCCCTCCTGGAGCAGGACCTGGCCACCTATATCACAGAATGCAGTGTGAGCCTTTACACTAGTCCCTTTCCCTCAAGACCTGAAGTCTGGTGGTCTTTGGCTTTCTCTTCCATCATGGTTTCAGTGGGGTGCTTGATAGAATATATGAGAGGACATCTATTGAAAATGGGGCACTAAATTGTTTGCAGAGTGCTGTAAAGGCTTGTTTGATAGTTTTACTTAAATTTTGTTTTAATGCTAGGTGCTTAGAACATCATATAGGAATAACTACTGTTCTGGTCTTGCTGAAGTTATCTGCAGTTCTTGTCTACCAACTGTGCTAGAAACATGCTTGGGTTTGACTTCCAAGTTTCTTAGCCAGAGGAGGATGGAGCCTAACCAGTAGCTAGAGTCAAGTAAGCTTCAAGTCAAGTAAGATGAAACAATGCTTTTGCCTCAGTCTGTGGTATTCTGAGTTCAGCTTGATCCATTTTCGCAGCATAATGGCAGGGATGATGCGAGGCGAGCTGCTGTTTTTCAGATAGAATACAAAAATGTGACCCTAAAGCCATATCTTTAGAGGTYGTTTACCATTTTTCAGGGAGTAGAGATGTTTGCCCTGTTGTCTTGGTAAGATTCTGGTGAGGATATTTTCATTCTAGCTAATAATCTCTGTATTTCCAGTTGAGTATATTGCTCTGTTTCCCATCTCCTACCAAGAATAAAAGTCCAGACACTACTCTGTTTCAGAGAATTGAAAAGCATTCCCAATGGATATGTGTGTTGGGAAATATATCTTGAAACTGGGCTGAATGATTTTCCCATACCAGAATCTACTAGGTAAATAGGTAAACTAACTTTATACCTTTCTGGGGAAGAATGATATGCAATTGTACATTGATAGAAGGACTACTGACCTGTCTTGAAATGTGCAGGTAAGGTATGTGGTGAGATCTTGAAGCAGTTCTTCTGCCCTTTTTAAAAGTTTTAACAATTATTAAAGGATTTAATTCACTTGAACAGCAACAAGAAAAATGAACAGGATTGTTAGTTACATGAAATTGAAGGATTGTGTCTAGATTGGGAATTAACTGTGCTAGATATAAGATAGATAAATGTTGTCAATAATGGATGTCTTTTGTGATCTGTGTTTGATTATAGTCTCCAAACTTGATGTGAGGAATTAGAGATTTGAGCTAAGATCTCAATGTAGTAGGTGATAGTTTGTAAAAGGGACTGCTTCTATCCAGATGGAAGAAGCACTCACCAAGAATTTTTCAGGGTTTAACCACTGGTGTGTCAATTTATGATGCCTTACAATGTTCAAAGTGGGGTTTCCATAGCTAAAGATCTTTATTATGCAGTCATCTGCAAAGCTAAAGACTCTGTATATTGAACACTTTGCTCTCTGCAGAGCTTAAAGCGAAGCCTGGAGCAGGCACGGATGGAGGTGTCTCAGGAAGATGATAAGGCACTACAGCTACTTCACGATATCAGAGAGCAGAGCCGAAAACTGCAAGAGATCAAAGAACAGGTATACCTGCTTCTTTGGGGAGCAGGGTGGCTCTGTTGCTAGGATTGCATTTTATGTTGGTGGGCTATGATGACTCTCAATCTGTATTTTCATGTGGTTTSTTAAGCAAAATGAGAACAAACAAAATTATGCTTTTGTGATTACTTGCAGTATGCGCAGACTTCAAACTTAAAGTTTTTCTTTACCTGGTCATGAAGGTACTTTGTCTATAAAGCCAACTTAGGAGAAAGCGGCAATATTTTGCATTAGAAAAACTATCCATTGTAAATAGTCACACCAAACAAATTTAACTACCGTTAACTTTTGCTGCAAGTTCACGAACCTTACCTGCAAGAGAACTGAGCTAGCCTTAATTTTGTTTTTTTCTTACCTGACCATTTAAAGTGTTCAGTAGTCTTTCAAAATAGAATCTGTGGTGCCTAACTGTTCTTTCTCTGAGTTAATATCCTTGTGAAGTAGATGTTCATAATTTTTTCTCACTAAAACAGTGTTGAGAATTCATTAATCCATAGAGTTCATAAGGAAAAAAATGTCAAAATTAAATGAAAATATGACGACAAATGTGGGCACTTCTAGGATTAAAAATAGTCTACAAGACAGAATCCGTTCGGTTTTGTGGATTAATAGCAACACATTATATTGAGAAAAAGAAATTGAAATTTGCTATGGAGTTTAAACAATTCTTTGCAATTATCTGCTGTTTTTCATCTTCAAAGCGCTTTACAAACATTGACTGACTAATCTCATAGTAATTGAGACAAGGAAGCCCAGAAATCTTGGTAATAATTCTCATGACATGAGCAGCTCTTATGTAAAAAGTAATGTAATGCAAAAACAACACTCTGCAGGTAGCAGGCCTCCAAAGATATCTACAGCATTCTTTTGGATGGCTGTTCTATGTAATGCAAGGGATCTAAAGCTCATTATGCCAGAGCAAATTTGCTTTAAATAGTGAAGAATGGAACATTTTGGTGAYGATAAATATGAACAGATTCCTAAAATATTCAGACTCATTCAACAGAAGAAAAGTAGTGCAAGTAATTTTCAATCAAAGTGCACTAGGGTGAATATTCTGCACTGGAATCTTAACTCTGCTTAAGATTTATGCTATTAAAGTGCTGCTTAGGTCAGCAAATGGGTCTGGAATATGCTGCAGATTTTCATATCTGGGGGTCTTCTGGTGCATCTGAAATCCATGTGCTAGAACGCTGCATAAAACATGCCAGGATAGTTGTGCTGATTCATAGCAGCAGGTGGATCTTAGCCAGAAAAGACTTGGATCATTATTTTTTATGGCAGAGGGCATGGGGAGGTGAGGTGGAAGTGTCCCTTAGAGTTTTGCTGTTGAATAGCCAAAGCTTGAGAGAGAACCAGTTATCTTAACTGCAAAACGGAGTTCCAAAACAGTAATTAAGCGTTTGATATTTTCAGGGTAGGACTGCAGATTCAAGTTGTACTAGGATACTTGAGTAATTCTTTGATCAAGTGTTTACTGATAAAAGAGTTAAGTGTTGTGGAAGAGTCTTCACAAATGATGATTTCTGAGCAGAACATGTATTCCTTCAAACTGTTCTTTTTCTTCACAGATGTGATTGTATGAAAAGATTATTTGAATTAATGTGTGCTGACTTAATATAAAAGGCTCTAGTTCCTTCCAGCATGAAAATAAACTCACCCRTAGAGAGACTGGTTGGAAAGAGTGAGGTTCTCAGTTTGACTTATGAACTAGTGTATCATTGGGGATTATGAACCAAAGAGTCACTCTGCCTTAGCTTCGGTGATGGATAGGAAAGCAGTCTGTTAAAGGTCCATCATCTTCAAAAAGCAACATCAGCTTTTCATGTTGCTAGAGTATCATTGGATGACCTTAGGTTCAGTATTCATGGGATCACTTGTCAAAGGGCAGCTGACTGGCTGTCAGGAGTGATTACAAGCTTGAGTTTGTCATGAGACAGAAAAGTTGCACTTTTAAATGTGTGGGGGTAGTCAGGAGTATCATAAGATACTAAAATTGTGAGAAAGGTAGACCTGCTACCCCTCTCCATCCTAGCCTTTGATGTGCGTATTTTCTGCTTGTTCTTTGCTTCATAAAAAATAATTCTGTTTAAAATAATTTTATGAAAAGAAAATATACTTACAGGGCTTATTAAATGCTAAATAATCATAATTTAATTCTGTCCTTCTAATGAAGATAAGAGAAGCAATCTCATGAGTCAGTTTGAATAACCAATCTCATTGATATCTTCAGTACAATCATGCTTTTTAGACAGTTCTTCTAGGTTAATATTTGATATTATGTGRTCTCCCCTACAGAGTACTATGTTCTTCTTTAATTCTGTCAAGAGAAAATAACCGATGGCTAAAAGCCACAGTATGCTCTCCTCTGCTTCTCCTCCTTTCCTTTTACCCTAACTGTGCGGATCTGTGGTAATCTTTGTATTATCAGCCTGAGAATATATATATTGAGAAAGCATCTGGAAATTTAGTAGAGGCATCAACTCAAAAACATATTTGTATTTTTAGAAATAAGAATATGTAAGTAAATTTTATAATTTGTATCTAGACAAATGTGTGTGTTTCTGCAGTGAAGCCATTCTCCAGAAATCAATGCTTTGACTATATTGTATTGGCTTGAAAATGGCAAAGATAAAACCAGAATACTGTGGATATGTTGGTTTTTTTTAGCTGTCATCATTTTATTTTGTACTTTACTGTTCTTCTACATGTTCTCACTTTGTGCCTCTTGCCTACAATCAATATTCTGGGATCTGCTGCTCCATGTGTTTTCCCTGTGGCCTCTAAAATGTAATATCCTTCCCTTCCACCACCACCACAGGAGTATCAAGCTCAAGTAGAAGAAATGAGGCTGATGATGAATCAATTAGAAGAGGACCTTATTTCGGCTCGCAGGCGTAGTGATCTTTATGAATCGGAGTTGAGAGAGTCCCGACTGGCAGCTGAAGAGTTCAAACGTAAAGCTACTGAAAGTCACAACAAACTGCAAAAGGTAGTTTAGGCTTCATGGGAAAGGGAGTTTATATTTGAATTTCTAGTGCTGTTTTACACACGCACGAGTTGTTTGTGAGTCCTCTGAAGATGGGTATGGCTTGTACAACTAATGCAAAATGGCTCTAAATTGTACACTGCAAACGACTTAGTTCGTACGTTCTGAAACTGCTTGTGTTACGACTGCATGGGGTGATGACTGAATAGAAGTGCAGCATCCTAGAACTTTTCCTGAGAGTTATGTATTTTATATTTAAGTTACAGGCTAAAGATCAAGGAAAAACTGAAGCAGGAGAGTTGTATTCCAAGTTGGAGAAGGTATGCTACCTCGAGCTTGCTTCCTGAGTCTTTCGTATTATGGGCAGAAACCAAGAGTGACTTTGGCTAGTCAGTGGCATGCATACTCTGACATCCTTTTTGTCCGTGCGTGTTTTTCTCTGTGGGATTCACTGTTCTTTCTGAGTTGATTTAAAGCTCTGTCTGACCATCCTGTTCACGATGATTGTGTTCAGAAGCTGGACGCAGGCTGAGCCATTATGTGTAATTTGTTTTTGGAGTTAGATTAGTAATACATAACGTTTTTTTTTTTTTATGAATAAAGAGTAACAAATGAAAAACAGAAGGAATTCTGAATATTGCTCTGTCACACTGGGAAGTCTGCTTGGTGATCAAAGCATGAAAAGTTAGTAAAATGGGAGCAGATTTGCACAGGAACATTTTTGTGGGTTGGACTTTATAGGGAGAAACAAAGGTAATGAAAAGTGAATTAAAATACAGTATCTTAAGTACAGAGGACTTTTTTCTCCTTTTGTGTTTTATCACTATTTTGCCCCCCCGTCTTTCTATTTAACTGCAGATCAATACAGAGCAGCAGGCCAAAATCCAGGAGCTGCAGGAGAAGCTGACAAAGGTAATGTCTGAGAAGTGAAAATGAATTTTCCACAGCATTTTCCAGTGAAACCTTAATGCAGGGGAGGGATGCACTTTGTTTCATACTCAAAAATAGAATTAGTCATAGCATGGGGGATGATAGGGAAAAGGGGGTGGGAGCTGGTATCTGAAATCACTGGTGTTCTCAGTATGTTTTTCTGCTCTTGAGACATGTCAACAATGTTTATTTTTACAAATGAAACTGAGTCAGAACTGGAGTAGAGTAAAGAAATTCTAATTTGAAAGGCCAATTTAGGTATGCTGTGTGCAATGCATTGGTCTCTTAATTTTGAAGACCAGGGCTCAGATCTTTTCATSTCCCTATTAAAATATATGTGGGGCTCAGTTTAGTCTTTCAGAATACTGTTTTAATTGCAAAATCACTTTCTAATCCACACAAAATAAGTTGAACAGTAAGGGTTCACAACAGAAATAAAAATCCTTGGCAATGTAAGCTGAAGGAAGTACGTAATATCTAATGTTTATAGTTGTGATCAGTCTGTCACTTAAGAAGGCACTGTAAGAACAGTATGGAAAATCCTTTGTTCTAGATGATACACTTCTCTTTAAGATTTTTTTAGCAGAAAAGAGAGGACTTGCCATAGTAGCGAAAAATTGAGAAAGCTTTTTCAAACTTGGCTACCTACTAAAGAGGACTTTTTTAAGGATTAGTGATCTGGAGCAGGTATAGGGACGCCTAACTATATAGAAGTGATATTTCTAATATTCCAAAAAGTCATGTTTTATTTTTTCTTTTGTCTTTTCATTAATTCTAAGAAATTATTTGTTGGTAAATCCAGTGTTTTAGCAACATTATTTTGTGAGCCCTTTTCAGGCACTTGAGCTGAATTTGGGGCTAGAGTTTACCTTGAGTACATAAAGACAACTAGAAACTTCTCACAGAGAAGATCAACATGTAATTCTACTGGATTTCCAAGTATTTGTCAAACAGGAATGAATCATCTAATAGAAGTTAGAATTTGGGTTCCCATGGTAGTTGTAGGTTATCTTAATTTTAGACTGTTAGACCAAAGTTCTATAGCAATTTTATTCAGGATGTTGAACATCTTGAGATTATGATCTTTTCATGCTGCAAATCTTTGTGTGTGTTTTTCTTATAATACTTTTTTTTTTCCTTTGGACTTAGGCTGTGAAAGCTAGCTCTGAAGCAACTGAACTTCTTCAGAATATCCGTCAGGCAAAGGAAAGAGCTGAGAAAGAGTTGGAGAAACTGCAGAATCGGGAAGATTCTAATGAAAGCATGAAGAAGAAATTGCTTGAAGCAGAGGTGAGTGGAGAATGTCTGTCTAGAGTACATTAGTTATGGGGATGTGTTTGGTTTTAGGAACCATCAGCTAGATGACAGTGAATTGTATTCCTGTAGTAACACTTTGTAGGAAAGTGATGTTAGACATTAATCCATTTTTAATTGAAAAATATATCTCTCTGAAGAAAACTCACTGAGAGGCTAATTTTATTTTCATAAAGTGGTTCATGTGGTTAGGAAAAGGGATTTGATGCATGAGGAGGATTTCAGATTTAAAAGATGACCTCAGACTGATTGCTTCAGCTGACTTTTTCCAGAGACTATGTACTGCTTTGTGATAATACAAAGTTGGTTAGCCTAAATGACAATTAATTCCTGCTTTGCAGGAACGGCGCCATTCTCTGGAGAACCAAGTGAAGAGGTTAGAGACTGTGGAACGAAGAGAAAACCGTCTTAAGGAAGATATTCAGACTAAATCTCAACAGATTCAACAGATGGCAGAAAAAATTCTGGTGAGCAGAGGTGAAAATGAAAGATAAAGGGTAAGAGTTTGTAAGAAAGGGTAGGAAAGGAACAGAAGACTTAGAATTGCATAGAATAAGGTGGAAATTGTTGAATAAAGGGATTGATTTCATGTAACACTCATACTGGAAATAGCTTGAGTGCTCTAGGTACAGTGCTCCTGTACCTGTAATCTTAAGACTACTTTAAAATTCTAGTTGCTTAGTGGGAGTGCTTTTAAGTCAACTTAATAATACTTAAATTAATTACCTAGTGTTTGTTTCAGACATTCGCAGTACAAAGTTCTGCAACAATGAAAGCATCGATATCTAGCTTTTAAACTACATTACAAAGGAATTTAGAGGTCAGATCTACTTGAAATGCTTACATTTTGTAGCAGAGTGAAATTAGTCATCTAAACTGTTCTTCTCCAAAGATAATATTTGTCAGAGATCCATTTTCACCCACATACCATCTCTGTTGGCAATTTCTTGTTTCTCTCCTTGTTAAATCCATTAAGTCTTTATAGTTAGTTGGTACTTTAGTCTGTAGTGAAATAAGTAGAGGGTGCTTCTAACACTTTTACTTCTCTGGGACAGGAAGTATAATCTTACGGTAGAGTAATTAAATCGTGTTTCTCATGAATTCTCTGTGTTCCTAAYGCCCTTTCAGTAATAGACTTTTCTTCATTACAACTGCAAGGATGTCAGTTTGCAGGGGAAAGTGATATTTTTAATTTTATTACATTGCCAGTCTCCAAACCTARGTCATGAAAACCAGTATGTTTGTCTTCTGGGGAGTACACCTCTAAAGAGGCTGCTCAAGAAGATGAATTACAGATTTGAATGATGTTGTTCCATTACATCAGCAATGTTTTGTTAGAATACTTCTGACAGTTTCTTAAAGTGGACACACAAAAAAGTATAGAAAGAAAGAAGTGTTCACTGTAGTTGTGAAGATATGGCAAACCTGATGATTACATAATGTGCAAACTTAATTTTCATAGCCAAAGTGAAGGAAGATCAGTTAATGTTTAACARAAGAAGCATTATGCGTTTTATCTACTTTGTTGGGTTTTGGATGTAAAGTTCAATAAAGTTAGATAAAACTATAATCCTAAAAAGGATTTTTCTCTTTGCCTTGTTTCTTTAATGGCTGCTACCAGGACAGCTTATGTTTTGAACATGTTGGGATATATGATGAAGTCAAAAAGATAGTTCTTTTTATCCTGAATATAGACAAACCCAAGGAAGGCGTAATGGGAATGTATAAATAATTGTATCTGGAGTGCGTATTTGTTCTGAGTAATGGCTGCATATGTAGACTTTAGGATCAGAACACTGAAGCACTCTCTGAGAAAAGGTAGAATTAGTCTTTCATAATGTTCCCTCCTTCAGATTGTTTTGATAACATGAATGCATGGTAAGTGGAAGATTTTGGCTTTGCTGGGTGCAGAGCCAACTTTGTATTTAGAAATAGTGTAAAACTTTGAATCATTTCATAAGTTTCTTGTGTGTACTTGGGCATTGTAGCTTAGCTTTGATAACATTCTTGGTGAAGGAAAAACTGTAAGGGACTGCAGAAATAATTACTAATTAATTGTTTTACTTCATGGGACATGTTTCACAGTTTGTATAGGTAATTTCCAGAGAGTTCTAGCAGAATTTTGGGGAAACACAAAGGTATTTTATAGAAAAGGACAAACAGGAATTGAAGAAATAATCCTACAGGATCTTTCCAAGYCCCCTGCAGCTCTGATTTGGAGACCATGGAGTAATGGTTTACATCTTTAATTTTTTTTCTCCACTTCTCCTCCTCTTTCCCTCATACTGATCTCTTTAAACACTTGACTTTTCCTGGTATAAAAAGGACAGCAAATAAAATGAATGAAAATAGGCTAGCTGAGAGCTTTTTGTGTTAACATCTCTCRGGAATAGCAATACCATTCTTCTAGGAGGGGTTTTTATAGGTGATAGTACATAAGATTGTGATGTATGATGCCTGAATTGCTTTTGAGAGATCACTTAATTCTGAAGCATGATGCWGCTTGGATTTGATCTTTGTTATTTCTATAAGAAGTCTCATAAGGCCTTGGAGGAGGTGGGGAAGAAGCAATGAAAGCATAGTAGTGAGAATATCCTGGTTTTTTATGTTTTTGCTGAAAAAGCTGAAAGCAGACAGATACAGGACTTGTAMGAGAAGAAACATTTGAGAGAGAGAGCAGTGTATTAGAAGACCTGCTGATCTGAATAAAACTAAGAAAGAAGTTAGAGAAGTTACTTCTTACTGCTTGAAAGTGGAGATCATTACTATGATGGTAATAATGACTGAAAGTTAGAGCTACATAGAGAACACTAAGCGAGAGCTGGAATGGTAAAAGACTACCTTTTTAAGCCCACATGGGCTGTAAAATGCCACTTCAGACACTGGTAAAGCTTCTACTGCAAAATGAGCAGTCTAGTGCTGGTAACTTTGAAGCTGCTGTGCTGATCTGGTTGTCTGATTCATTGCCAGGACCTAAAATGTGTGGGCTTCCGGAGGAGGTAAATTGTCCCTCTCGTTGCTGGGAGATATATTTGAATTGCTGCAAAAAGCAGCAGTTCCATGCAGAAGTGTTGGGTAATAGGCATTGTGGCTGACCTACTTCTGGTGAACTTCCTGTTTGATTTTTACCTCTGGAAAAAGAGATTTATAGCAATTACTGGAGCAAAGTCTTTGTATGTTTTCAAGATGAGGATGGTCAGAAAAGAGAGTAGGAAGTGTGCTGAAGCAGAAATACCAGGAAATTTTCCTGCACTGTACAATTACAAAGGCAGGCAAGAAACCTAGAGGTATCTCCAAACTTGAATTTGTGTATGCAGTAGTCAGCCTGCTGGTAGGGAACTATAGATCTGGACCTGCCTGTTGTTCTAAAGAAATTGTTGGAATGGCAAATATGGCAATGGATGAGCATAAAGTTCTAAATGCAATTCTTGAGAGGTGATCTCTTGAAAGGTGCCTAGGGATATATTCTCAATAATATATTCAGACAACAGAACGTTCCTCTTATCAAAACAGCTAGCTTCTGAATGCAGAATTATTTAAGTCCTTACTTTGCTAAGCTCAAACTATTCATATGAGATAAAGTGGATAAAAATATTCTGGTACCCTCTACCACATATTTTGCATCCTGCACTTTTCACTTTCAAAGCAATTCATTAATGGTTATCCTGAGCACATTCATCTGAATAACACAGCAAAGTAAATATTATTCCCATTCTATGAATGTAGAACAAAAAGCATAGGTAGCAAAAGCCCCTTTATTGAGACCTCTGAGAGAGCTTGTTAAAAATAGAWCTGAACTTCCTGTGGTGCCACTGCAGCCATGAAGTGTCTATAACTGCTTGTTGTCACAAAACATCCTTGGCCCATTTTTGAGAATACTTTATTGGAAAACAGATGTTCTTACTGTGGAGGTRTATATTGCCAAACCCAAAAATTTCTGTCCCCGCAGCTGTAGAGTAGGTGGGTCAGCAGCAATATGCAAAGCTTAAAACTGATAATGTGCAGCTTTCATAATACTTTTTCATAGTGGCAGCCGTGGCCTAGAGGTTTGATAGTATGAAGTTCTAAAATATGAGAATGAATGAATATTTGATACATGTGCAATACACATATAAAGAACTGCCTATTTCCTTGTATGTCTGAATATGAATCCCTGGTGTTTTAGGAACTGGAAGAAAAGCATCGTGAGGCTCAGATTGCAGCACAACACCTGGAGTTGCAGCTGAAACAGAAGGAGCAATTCTATGAGGAAAAACTCAAAGTAAAAATATCTTTTTATCATTTACATACAATATTTTGTAGGTAGAATGGTTTCAGGGAAGAACAGTTGCCTTTAGGCTCTGTTTACTTTGTCTTGCGAGTTGCCTTCTTGCTTTGCCACTGTTGAAGTGTTATTCAGAGAGCTTRGCGAAGTCTGAATAAGTTTTCTTTCTACGTGTGCCATTGTATCTTACCTGTTGTTTCACACTGTATTAAAGCATGTGGCATTGGAAGTCRGAACGAAAAGAACGCAGCTGTTAATTGTAACTTGACCACTACTAACTAAATAATTTCTACTTAATGCTGTTGGATTTCRCATCTTGAAAAGGCTTTCAGTTCCTACCTTTGATTTGTTAATTTATTTAAGAGAATTCACGCAGCCTACCTGAAAGTTTTAAATTCAGCAAATACTACAGATTTTCTGAAATTTCATCTTCTTGGAACTGTAACATCTGCCAAGAAGCCACATAAAACACCCACTCTGTTTTTGTCTTTTGCAGGATAGCRTAAGACTTAACAAATAGTTAGAAGTAGAACTATAGGTAAGATCTAAAATTTGAAAAAGCAAATTGGGAAATGGGAGTATGTGCTCTACTCAAGGATTTTTCTAAAGAATCTACCATAGCTAGTCAGTGCATTTTGTAAGGATCTTTGTTTCTRGTAAACATGATCTGTTTCCTGCTCTTTTTCTCTCTTTGGACTATACCTCTACATTTCACCTTAAATTTAAGAGGATGTAATATTTAAAAGAAGAAAAGGAATTTTATGAGAGAAACATGAAGGAAAAAGGGTTTCCTGGCAGATTTTAGCATATAGTATTCAAGAATGAGAGGAGAATGACAGAAAACAGGAAGATCAGAGTTAGATGTTGGGAAAGAAGAAGTGGTGACATAAAAACTGGAAAAGAGGATAGGGACTGGGAAAGGAATTAGAAGAAAAACAGAAACCATGTGTAGTGGGGACGTATATAATGAAGGTTTAGGAGGGGAAATCAGGAAGCCGGATGAAAGGGATTCGGGATACAAGATAGATGTTACTGGAATAGTAGAAGATATCCTATGGTGTCCAGATATTTCTGTTGCATTAGTCTGAGATGTTTCTCGAACACAAATTATAGGACTACTTTTTTTTTTTTTTTTTTAAAAAAAAGAAGAAAAGCACTGCTGTCTTCATAAAATTCCATCATTAAATTCAGTCTTCATTCTTTTTTGAGTTTGACGTTCCAGGGATTTCCTGCCATTGCGTGTTGGCTCTACTTTTGCTTGCAATACAATCAATTGCTTAATACACTGTTATTTTTCTTGACGATTCTCTTTTTGTTTTCCCTTTGCCCAGTGAAACAAAAATAAATTAAACAAAAGAAATGTCTTTATTTAGGTGCTGGAAAATCAGATGAAGAAAGATCTTGCTGATAAAGAAGCACTTGAGAATATGCTGAGAAGACATGAAGAGGAAGCACGTGAAAAATGTAAAGTCCTGGCTGAACAGAAGGCGGTATGTGTAGCTGAACTGGAAATCAAGGCATTTTAAGAGTTACTTTTGAGTCTCTGATTTTGAGCAAGATAGTCGTCTTTGAGGTTTTGCATTGCTGCTGAGTTGTGATGAAGGAAATCTACTGATTAATAATAATTTTAAAGGGTGTATTTTAATTTAAGATACCTTCATGAACRTTTCCTTAAAAGCAGCCAGATGGCTTGCTGTGTATAGGTCATGCAGTGCACAGGTAATATAATAGCTGCTTGCCCTCAATATGAAAGCAGTAGAAGAGCTATTGTAAATGGTTCTGATTTTTGCATCTGTGGTGCTCCTTTGTTTCACAATTTGATCCTTATTCTTTTATTTGTTTTTGTTTCTGCATAAGGTTTTGGAGACTTTTTTTTAAGCATTGCTTTTAAAATCACATTGGTTATATGATCTCAAARGCACACACTCTTATTTCAGATGATCAATGCCATGGATTCGAAGATTAGATCACTGGAGCAGAGAATAGTGGAACTGTCTGAGGCCAATAAGCTGGCAGCAAATAGCAGCCTTTTTACCCAGAGGAACATGTAAGTACAGCAACTGCTAACCAATTGGTCACTACTGAACAGCTTTCAGTAAAATTTGTTCTCTAAACCTAAAAGTAGGTTTCCACAGGCCTGCTGTTCTTCCCACTTATTTTTATCTGTGATGGAAGAATGTGCTCATTCTCGAAATAGTTATAATTCAATGCTTATTTTGTGTTTTCTCAAACATGGCTAGTAAAATTTGTTTGTATTGCTATGTTTACTTCAGAGCCTCTCCTGAGGCTGTTTCTGTGTGCAACTTTACCAAATGTGTTAAATGAATATTAATAATTTTAAAGTGTAAAATACCTGTGGAGGAACAGATATTCCTTTTCTGAACATATGTATTGCTAATAGATTTGTATTTCCCTTGATTCCTGTGACAGCTACTTGATATTGAAATTGAAAAGTTTAAAYATCTTTCCTTCACAAACTTTCCTTCCTGAGCCAATGAATGACAAGTGAGAAAATGAGACTTTAAGCCAAGAGTTTTCCTACAAGTTTTTGARATGCTCATCACAAGTGTGAGACGGTTTCTTACTGAAATGGGCATAAGTAAAACGAAGTAGAAGATAGCTCAGCTTCATCTTTGGAATTCTGCTTCAATTTTTTTTTGTTTTATTTCTTGTCCAGCTAGCACTTGCATATATTTCTATTGGCTTCTCAGTTTCAGCCTGTCTAGTTCTCCTTATCAGTGACGAGAGTAAGATAAACAGTTCAGTGTTTTGGGGATCATACTGGACAATATTTAACACCACCCTGAATCACTGTGCAATCAGCAACTATTTTGCTGGTGAATTATTTTTGTTTATTAAACACAGAGCAAACCTTGGACCTTTYGGTCTTCTTTATCAGATCTTTCTGACTGCCTGAACTTTATTTTGCTTTGTATTTTAGCTAAGATTCCTTATCCTTATAGATATGGTTTTCCTTCCTAAATGACTTAAAGGCATCCTATTTCAAGTAGAGGAAAAAGCACAGATTGTTTGATGTGCAAGAAAGGGCTAGTGTAGCATATGCTATTACTAAGTTAAAAGATTCATTGAGTTCAGCTGTTTGCAGAAATGTTTTCAATGTCTGTCAGCTGCAGGATGCAATGTTAGATAGTGTCTCTCTGGGCAGTGCTTGGACAGATCCACCTGTAATATTGAATGGAGTCAAGCAAGTAAGAATTTTGACAGAGAGTTGCTTTGTTTTAGTTTGTTTTCCTTTTCAGTGGTGATTTTGCTTCAAGCTATGTGCAAGCTATGGCACCAATTTCTGTTATATTTCAAATATCTTTTTTTTTTTTAACCTGAGCAGCTAAAAATATTTACAAAAGTAGCTGAGAAAGCAATTACTGAGTTGCTTTATACTCTGGTTGTGTATAATCCAGATGACCTCCAGTTAATTACCCAGGAAATTTGTTGAGGAAGCAAAAGCCATTACWGAAGAAAACAGTAGTAGTGCGCAGCTTGTTCCTGGGAAGCATCTGTAAGCTTTAGTGTCACAGTATTGGTGCTGAACTGAGTGTACAACCTCACAAATTTTGTCAAATGTTGCTTGCTGAAGAAGTAAACACAAGAACTAGAAATGAACAATCTCCAGATAGCTGTGTTAAACTTCAGTACAGCTTTTTCATGACATGAAATTCCATATTTTTTGTACTGTTTCTTTTATTTCTTGGACTGTGAATAAAATGACATTTGCCAGTGTGAGAGAACTGGAAAAAATGTAGTAAAGGCACTGATAAACTCTGATGGATGGTAAATACTGAAATACAGTGCTACCCATTAATACCTAAGGAAACTAATGATTAGCAGGTTCCTGAGCAGATAGCCCAATAAACTGTAGGAAGAGAAATAACACCATTTGGCAGTTCTGGCTGCCAATAATCTTTTGAGGTAAATTTAAAGAAGGAGAAAGGCTATTTGTGTGTGTGATGCACAGAAACATGAGTCAGAAGAATTAGGTTCTATTCTAGTTTTGTTAAGTCTTCCTTTTTGTTAAGTATTCCTATCTTGGGCAACCCACATAATTTTTCTGGGATAGGATTAATAACAGCTTATCTCACAGTGAGCTTCTTAAAATATTAGTTCATTAATATATGTAGAGCTTTGTGAGGTTCCTAAGTGGAAGGCACTATATGAAGCAGAATTTTCAAATGAATGATAAAATGATTCTAGAAATTGTAAATAATGTAGAAAGAGGGTTTTTTAATGTGTTATTTTAAAAGAAGTATAATTTTCAAATTCTTATGGTAATAACTAATTCTTGTCTTTAGCAGATGTTACCAGCTCTCAAAATTCTTATGAGCACAAGTAAATTTTTTCACTTTATTAATGAAGATCTTGATCAGAGCTACCAAGACAAAACTTTGCCTTGGTATAGACAGACTTTAAATTTTTTCTAGATCTGTTACAACATACTAAAAAAAATAAAATCTCTAAACCTCATCTCATGGAAATACATTGTGTGAAAGCAACTATTTTTAGCATTTTTTTTCCTATWTGGAAAAATAGATAACAAGGCATTGGTAAAATGAACAGAATGAACTGTTGTAGATTACCATGTACAGAATTCATTTTTCTGTGCAACTTGCAAATGTATGAAATTTCAGTGCTCTGGGCATGTATATTGATGAACCCACTAGTATATGAATCTTTTGAGGACAGCAATAATGAGCTGCTTTTTTGCTTTTTTGTTTCTTTGATTTTAGTGTTTACTGGCGAGTAGAATTTGGGCTACGAAGAGCTAACTCGGGTACAGCTGTTTTGCTTAACAGGAAACATTTAGTATATTATTTCCTACTTAACTCCAGTGAAAGGGCATACTCTAAGGACATTTGGGGTTTGTGTCTTATGTTTTTCTTCTATAAGGAAAGCCCAAGAGGAAATGATTTCAGAGCTCAGGCAACAGAAGTTCTATTTGGAAACACAAGCTGGGAAATTAGAGGCCCAGAATCGAAAATTAGAAGAACAATTGGAAAAGATGAGTCACCAAGACCACACTGACAAGAACCGCCTGTTGGAGTTGGAGACGAGGCTGCGAGAGGTGAAAATTTGGGTTTAATCCCTCCAGACAAACTTACTTGAATGTACCACATTTTGAGTATTATAATGAGAACTAGAATTAAGTTGTCCTAGTTCTATGTGCTATAAATAATGGTATTTTAAAGTGTATTACTTTATTTTGGCCTAGTGATGCTTTATTTTTCCCAGGAGTTAAAAACTGATTGCTCATTGGAAGGAACTAAGAGTAAGTATTCAGGATTTGTCTTTCTTAGACCTAACAAAACCTGAACTTTCAGATTATCTAGCTTTCTTAGAATTGCATTTACATTTTTTTGTACAATATAATATTGTCCAGCTAGAATGGTTATGGATTAGAAAAAAGCTTAGTTAGGTACAGTGACCAGCTTGACTGCAGACTTAAAGATTCCGTTGATACTTTATTGTAGAGCAGAAACCAAAAGAGACAACAAAAATGCTATATGAAAATAGGAAACATGCTGCTTTATGCAAAATTTTCAGAAGTTTTCTGGAAATCTAACAGCAATAGAAAATATGCATATTGAAAGATTTATGAGCTGTGGTTCATTCTTTGTTTTTAGTTTTGTATCAACTAGTTTGGATCAACTTCAAATCTTTTTTTACCTTCTCTAGTCTCACTCTACTGGTTTTGAGCTAAGACTGAAATCTTATCTTTAGCTAAGGGGGTTGGATGACCAACATACGTCCGTATTTGACCAGAAGTTGTTTGGGACCAGTATAAGGTTTCTGGCAGACTTGTCCCACATCTGCAACACAACAGACAGATTCACATGCAATAGCAGACAACTCGAGGAAAGTGCTAAGGTTTGCAATTGATTTTGAGCACTGAGATCTGTTCTGCTGCTTTGTTCAGTTCTTACCCGTTTCTGGAAGTGAAATGTTTATCCCTGAACATGGTGATACTTGCCTCAAAAAAAATCTTCAAAAGAAGCCGTTCAAGTAAACCTAGAGCCAGAAGATCTGGTTGGTTTATTTTAAAAAAGGGAAAATGAAAGTAAATTGCAAAATTCTTACAATGTTTACATAGATATAAAGATTGGTATTGATGTTTATTCATAAAGTTCTCCGATATAGTGGTTTAAATTTTAGTTAGGGAAGATCACCGCAAACTATTTCAACTTGCATTCTTTTTGTATTAATATTTGATATATGATATTTGTGTCACACCTGGAACTTGCCTTGTACCCTTCTTTTTATTTCAAAAAGCCATATTTCTTTTGGCCTTTTCCAAAGCAAATCAGTAGTTTTTAGGCAGTAGACAAAGCTGCATCCTTGACTTCTTGATGCCTTAAGCAATCTGTCAAGATGTGATTTTGGGGTAGACATTGCCATGTTATCCTAAAATAAGGTTTGAAATGAGATTGCATTTCCTGTAATTTCTCAGTTTCTATATTAGTAACTCATATATGGATGCTCCTTTTTCCTTATTCAGGTTAGTCTAGAGCATGAGGAACAAAAGTTGGAACTGAAAAGGCAGTTGACAGAATTGCAGCTGACACTCCAGGAGCGTGAATCTCAAATTACTGGGTTGCAGGCTGCACGGACAGCCCTGGAGAATCAGCTCCGTGAAGCCAAAACTGARCTCGAGGAGACTACAGCTGAAGCAGAGGAAGAGATTCAAGCTCTCACGGTGAGCTCTAAAATTGGTACTACGAGCCAAATCTACAGACTGGAATTATGTAGGTGCATGTATCATGATAAGGTTAATATTGATTTATACTACTWAATTTTTAATTTTCAAAGCAGGACATGTATTGTGCCTTGTTCATCTTATTACCTTTAACCATATGACTGCTTCCTAGTGGGGATTCATTTGTGCCAAAATTGATTGGTTCTTTTCAAGAACATTATTATTTTGTGATAGACTGGAAGTTGCATCTTTAGTTGTTATTGTTAAGAATTTTACTCTCTGATTTGCTTATTTAAGTAATCTCTCGTTAGTTTGAAAGTACTTGGTGATCATAAATGTTTTGATGATTACTTTCTGCTAATTTTCCTGCTTTATACTTATTTGAAAGAAACAAAATTCCTGAGAAAATAGTTTTGTTAACATCTGAATTTTATTATGGTGCTTATTTCGTTAAAAATTGTCACGTGTGTATCTTGCAGTCTCTTGTTAGCTGTATGAATGATATAAAAGGAAAAATGTCAATTAAAACTCCGCCTTGTTTTTCCTCTCAGTAAATGGAATGCTAAATTATATGCTRCTGGTTGCTATCTCTTGAGTACAAAAAGATGCTTTCAAATTGCTTGATTCTAAGTAGTATTTTCTTCATGACGAATCCCCAGGGCTGTGGGGGAAGGGAGTAGAGATGTATATGACCTGCTACTTTGGCTGCCTGCTAACCCTCACTGAAGCAGCCATCTCCAGCGACCTTCCAATCCTGTCACGTCGAAGTATTGAAAATAAGCATTCTGTAGCTCCAGTGGCGTTTGACAGAAAACTGTTATTCTGAATATTTCTGCCAGTGCATCCCTTTTCAGAAGGGGTGATGGACTTGGCTGAAACAGGTGCTTGTATTGTATTGCTGCTTTGGACAGATGGAAGGGAGAACTGTTCGCTCAGAGCTGTTCTAAAGCAGGTACCTGCTGGGAAAGCACAGCAGCAACATCAGTGCTTTAGAATAACTGAAAAATACATGACATTAGATTCTTTTTTGCTCAAAACTGAGGTGGTCCCCTCTCAGCTGAGAGCTTTGCATAACAACCAGTATTACTGCTGATGGGATGGTGGTGGGCTTGCTATCTTTACCTACACCACCAGTGAAATAGATGAGTGTATATGACCTGCATTCACTCAGTTATTACTTCAGTTATTCTGGCAAAATGGTAGTGCTTTTGGACCAGYGCTTGCAGGAATAAGATACAGCATCTCCAGATCATTTTAGTCTGGTTCAGTGGACTCAGGGTATTTCTGTTTTGGAAGTTTTTTYAATATACTTTTTTATTTTTCATGTTGCCTGTTGTGATAAGATAACTTTTCAGCTCTCACATTTGACGTCTGCTAAACAGTTTTTCCTGTTTAGTCTCTTGGCTGTAAGGAAAATGTTCTCAATAAAGAAAAGTGGCTGGATGTGCTAGTGCACAGTGCCTTTCATTTGTTAAGGGCTGAGATAGCATATGACATTAGACACTTGTTAAATCAGTTTGACTGTCTAAATGAATTTTGAGAGAGGCCATGAGGCTGAAACAAGAACTTTTGCTTTGTCATGCTTTGCTTGTAAATTAGGAAGTAAAAATGGTGCATGCAATATTGCATTCTTTAAAATAAGTGTTTGCACTTTTCAACTCTGGATGCTGTCTTCCAAAGAATTGATTATTCTGTTTTATTATTGATTCTTGGAGAAGTTCAGGATTAAATGGTACTTTACGGTAGAAATCAGGTAGATTGGCAGAGCTATTTGGGGTAGCTTGCATAATATTTCATTGTAGTTTTTCTTTGCAAGCGTTAAATTGTATGCAGTATTTATTTTACGTGAAATACAAATCTGGATATAGAAGTGAAAAGAACTCAAAGAACTCAAATAAAGAAAAGAACTCAAATAAACTTAAAAGTGAAGAATGTACAAACTTAACATTGAATTGATGTGTCTTTTGGTGACCATTTAAGATGGAATCTTCTACATAATTCAGTTTCTGAGTTTGTACATTGGTCTAAAGTAGTTCAGAACTGGGGGCATGAGTATATTTTGATTAAGTAGGATATGACTTTTGCTAATCAGTTCTTTGCCACTACAGAGTGCTTTCATAGCCTGCAGCATCTGCCTTCCAAACTTTGCTTGCTGGTAGATTGTTCTGCAGTTTGTTTAGMAACAGCTGTTGGATTCTAATTCTAATGTATGAAAAATTGATGATTAACTTCTTACCTCCTTTAGGCACATAGAGATGAAATCCAGCGTAAATTTGAAGCCCTTCGTAATAGCTGCACAGTGAGTATCAAATGCAGATCATTGAATTATTTTGAAATTAAGGATAAGAAAGCAAACAATTTATTCATTTACTCCTTGATGACACTAGATCCTAACGTAGACTTCTGGCTTCAAGGAGTTAGCAGGAGTTAGATTGATTGGATTTGATTCCTTCTAGGCCTCAGGTAAACCTCAATTTAGAGGTTTTATTCTGATTATGAAATTGACACTGTTCTTCCTTTTGGAGAAGAAAGTAAATTGAAATATCTCATTGCAGTGCAGCTAGTAAGAATGGTGTAGCAGCTGCAAAAAATGGTTGTGGGTAAAGATTTTTTCTGCTCACAAGGAGAAGAAAAGATCTACCTGTCCGAATCCTAAGCTGCATTGTAGATCTAGGCCAGAGCAGAAGAGCATTTATGCCCCTCTGGGTTTTAAGTAGGACTTTGACACTGTTTGAAGAGGAGAGAAATTTCATGGGTCAGCTAATACACTGACATGTGATCATGTGCTCAAGGGGTGGAGTAAACTTAGAATCTTAACTTGCACCTTCTGTTGCTTGAGATCTTTTGATATGTTTCTACATTCATTTCATTCATCTAGGATGTCTGGCACTAGGGATTCTTGCCAGTTGACACTATCTTCAAAATTATTTATGATGTTTGATGGAGAGTATCTGTCCTCCAGTGACGTGAATTATAGAAGTATTGAATAAGGGCTACAATCCTCTGGATCAGCACTGGTTGCAGACCTCTACAGGCTTCTTCTACCCCACCCTGTAAGCAGGGCTTAACTGCTGGTTTTTCGCTCAATCTTGGTTGTTCCCTGCTTCCAGTAATTTCATCAAAATTATTTTTCCATGCTGCAGGATCAGTGAGAGGTACTAAACAGGTATCTAGCATACAAGATTTCATCCTTCAAAAATATTTTTTCAGCATAGTAGTTATTCTGTTTTCCTCACWCTCCTCACCACTCTTTAGTGTTAAGTAAGGCAATTCTGCGCTGCTCTTAGAACACATTGATGTGAAGAAATGAGGAAATAGAGCTTACCGAAGAGTCTCAAGCTTCTTTGAAAAGAAATTCTGCAGAAGAAAYTTTACTCTCTTCACTTGTTTACATGGATTCTGTAGCTCCATATGCGTTATCATGTATCCTGCATCCACAACTATCTTCTTTTCTTTCCTTTGTTTTGTCTTGCCCTTCATTCAAAATGACAGCTTTCTATGAAAATGCTTATGTGATCTCTACGCAGGCAAATCCAGTTGTGTGGGAAATGTATAGCTTCTTTTTACTTCAYGACAGGCTGCCTTTCAGAAATTGTAATTTATTATCTAGTAGCTCCCTGGCTTTGTAAACATGGCCAAAAGTATCCAATGGTTAGCAGTGACCGGTAAGATTTTGAGAATGTTGGGAGCTTTGAAGGTTCTGCATAAAAGGATTTCTGAAAGTGTTGTGCATTGTAGGCCCTTCAGTGGGGTAAACGGGTTCATGCACATGCATCAGACATCCTCATTAATAAGAAATTAGTGATACGGTTCCTAAATGAATAATACATGCTCATAATATATTCTCTTTGCAACCTAGGAGAATGCATGTTTAATTTAATTGACCATGGAAAGAAATTTTCTTCTTCTGTGTTATGAGTGATTCTGACTGTCCATCCTTTTTTACTGATGGGCACTGAAGCAATAACAGGACAATTTTGTATTGACAGTGAGGGATCAGGGAATGTTTATTATGGTGCCTTCATTACCTGTTTTTGTCTGACACTAACCAGAATGGTGCAGACTTCTCTTTTTGTTAACCATGTGATRCTGCTTGAAGGTGATTAGAACTTATGTTCATTTTAAAATGAGATGACACTTCAGCAGGATAATTCTAATGTGCACCTGTTTATGCAGTGTAATAAAGAGTGGATTTATTCTCTGTAGCAAGTTTTCAAAATACAGCCTTTCTGAGATTAAACAAACTCTCTGAACTGTTCTGACAAACTTTGGTATGGAATTAGTTTTTGTTTAATATTATTGCCTAATTCAAAACAGTGTGAGAATAATGAAGATAAGATTAGACAGAAATATTATTGAACTATTGAATTATTTTTGTACTTTTCTTAGTGTTCAAAAGATAGGTAAAAGTATTTGTCTATTTTGCTTAGTGTTTCTTCTGGTAGGATCACAGTTTCTATATGTAGAGGGGTCACACTTCAAATGTGTGTCTAGTTTTCCTGTACCCTCATTGCCGAAGCTTCTGATCCAAGTAGACATTTATTTCTTCCTGCTGTTTGTCTGTTCTAAATTTGTTGTGTTTTGGTGTTCATACATAGAGACCATTGTTATATAGTATACTGTAGGTCTCAATTTCTGCCTTGTTGTGAATTCATGTTCATTTGCTGTGATAGCTCCAAGTGTGTCACCTCACGACATCTTTCTTTTACAAGGAGTTGAAAAGAGAATGTTAGCTTCTGCTTTCTCTGATTCTCAGTTGTGGAAGAAATTATGGGATACATAATTAAAATAAAAATGATAAATTGTAATATCTACTCTCTACACACACACACACACACACACACACACACACACACTTGAAGAGCAGTATCTTATCATAATCTTCCCACAACAATAACTCATCCTGCAAATCTGTTGAGGGGGAAGGGCTAGATTCCTACATTTAAAGAATTCTTCTGTCAAAGTGTAATCCATATGATCCATTTGATTTTTAAATTTAAAGGTATTTTGTAGCTGATCAGAAAAAATTCTAGAAAAAAGGTGCATTTTCTTCAACAGGAAGATTAACGTTTTTGTCAGGCAACGGTTTCCAGTTGGCTCTTACTAATGGCTTATTGTTGGGTCATCAACATATTTGAAGTAAAAAATACAGCTAGATTGTTCTTAATAGTGGTAGAATTGCTTCAAAAAGAAAATACTCAGTAAGCAGGTGTTAAATCTATAGAAATTTAGAGGAAGAGCAATCCCTCCAAGTATTTACACTCAACTTAGAAAAATATTATTACTATTCAAAAAAAAAAAGATCACCTGAATCTTCTGTTTTTCTTTTTTCTTCAAGTAGGCACTATTACTTTTATTCTAGCAAGGAGCATGGAGGATCTTAATATACTAGTTGGATATTGCAGTTCCACTGATTCAAGAATTGTCTAGTAAAAGAAAAATTATCTCTCCCCCTCAAGATCCTGCACTTGTGTTGTGAATACTTGTCTGTGAGAATGGATATTGAGGCATTAAAACTGCAAGTCCTTTAGGCACGTGTGTAATTTTGCTCGTGCATGAAGTCCTACTGACTTTAGTCTAATGTCCTGATTCCACACTGACTCAACAAGATGGCATGCAAGAATAAATCTGTACATAGTCTTGAGAATTTCAAAAATTATGTCTAAAGATTTATGTACTTTGATGTTATAAAATTTACATTACATTTCAGAATAAAGAGATCTTACCCGCTGTAATAAGGCTAATGCCCAGGCAAAAACTTTTATATGACTTAGTTAAATTTGTAACAATATAGGTATTTGGCTGTTGGTCAGGACGGGAGGGTTGTCCCTGATTCTCATTTCACAAAATTTGTGATGGTAGGTGTCAGTTATACGCTAAAATGGAGCTTTATAGTTTTGTAAAGTCAAACAAAAAGTTAGAGACGTTTTAGGGCATTGATGAGGGGTTGCTGTGCCTAACGATGCCTTTCTCCTGGACATTGTAATCGTCTTCATTTGAAGATGGGGGCTCATGGTTGGAAGAGGTAGCTTGTCTGCTTGGGACGAGGATGGAGGAACAACAGAGATGATGTTTGAATGACAGGGTGCTGTGGGAAACAGAGGAACGCTGACCTTTCAGTGTCCTAATGCTCTGCAATATCCCATCCTCAAGCTAAGCCATGAAGACTTTTTGGAGGCTGAGATCTCCATGTAAAGTACGTTTCAAGCCACAAAACTCATCTGCCTATGGCAAGGGGAGGGAAGTGAGGAACTGGTTGTTATATACCGACCACATAAGTAGACCACACAAGACTGCTATCTACCTGGCGCTGAGTGCTGTAAGATGCTTAGTATTCTTTCTTCTCCATGGGAAAAGCTCTGGGTCTCAACTCTAAATGTGAATAGGTTACAATGAAGTTAGGCTGATTTCTGCTCTCATTTGCCCCTCACAGTAATTTAGGGCTGTGAGATAGCTGCTTTTTTTTTTTTTTTTTTTTTTTTTTTTTTTTTTTTTTTTCCTAATTATTTCTGACGGCTAGCTTTCTAGTGAGGATTAGTGTGGGGTCGAGGGGCAGTGGGCTGGGGATGGAAATGGGTCTGGAACTCTGCATCAAACTGCAAGTTTTGCATTAAGGTTATACTGAAAATTGCATTAAACCCCAAATAACATGCTGCTGATAGCATCCTGAAACAGTTAACTTTGCCTGTGTCTTTACATTCTCCTGCACATTTGCTGGTGACGTCTGCAAACTAAGGCATCTTAGGAAGGATCTGAATAAGGTTATGGAGAAGCTGCAAATCTGCAGTTAGTCGTATTCTAAAACTGCTTCTTTTCTTCCTTTCTCCCATTACTTTGCCTGTGGTTTTTGATGCATGGAGCATATGGATTAAATCTTGTACCTTGTGTCATCATTGCCCTGAACCCCTGCTTGCTCTAATACTTGATTTGTGGTCATGCCTGGGGAAGTTTGTAGGCCCAGCTATAACAGGTGTGAATCTGCAAAAATCTCACATTATGGAAACATTTTGCTTCTTTGAAACTGTGAGCTAAGGGGATGGAATTGTGCTGAATATCTTTTGCTGAAGAGTTATTATGCTTGGGTTGCTCAGTAGAGTATTTAAAAACAAGATACAGTTCTGTATCCGTGTAAAACTAAGTTATGTGCTTAGATGTGGCACATAGTGAACAGTCCGACACGGTTAGGATGGTCCAGTTAGGCTGTATCTCACTGCTCAGAACTTGTTGTGATAATGTTGTGCATAGTTGGAGGAGAAAATTTCAGTTGCTCTTTGGGTGATGTGACAGTGGCACGGATAAGGCTACCTACATGGCCTGGAAGTGCCTTTCCAAGTTTTGAAGTGTTTGGCTGTTTTATTAACCTAAAATTTGAAGATTTTTCTGGTTATGTTTTGTATTTCTGAAGGGCATAACAGTGTTTTCTTATAGGTTTTCCTTTAATATACTTACAAATTTAACTCCAGCATACTTTTCTTCCCCCTTTTTTCCTTTTTCTTTTCTTTTCTTTCTTTTTTTTTTTTTTTTTTTTTTTGCCTGGGGATTTCCTTAATTAAAAAAAAACCCAAAACTATTAACTCTCTTCAGGAGTAGGATTCTGGCATAGGTTGTATAGCCTAGAACAACATTTCTTGTCAAATAGTTTTTCTGATCTCTACATGTTTTCTTTTTGCTTGGTTTCCAGGACAGGCATTTATACCACAAATGGTTCCATTTTCCTGTGTTACTGTTTCCCATGACTGTGTAGGCTTTATAGTATTTATAAACTCTGGAACCCTATTGAGGTCATAATATACCTGCAGATTGCTTTCAAAAATTGAGTGTATCAGCTAGTCCCCTTTCTCCATTAGAAAAGGAAAACTGTATTGAAAAGAATTAATTTTCTCTTAAAAAAAAAAAGAAAAAAAGAAAAAAAGTTAGATTATAATATATTTGGAATTTAACTCAAGCCATTTGGGAATTGTTAACTAATACATTAAGAAAATATGCAAGGAATGAARTCACATCATTTTTTCTTTTGAAACCCTTCTTTCTTAACTACCTTGTTTTTTGCCTTAAGATTTCCAGAAATATTGTGCAATGTAAAATGTAATAGCGAAATTTTAAGTGGTTTGGTTTAATTTCGGTTATGTTGAGAACATAGACTAAAAGAGARTAGGAGCTTAACTTCTAACTCTAAAGGTATAAAATCAACTCAAAATACAGCAATTWAAAAAAAACCCAATTAATTAGCTTCAAGTGTTAACTCTGCATATCACCTTAGCAATTTTGTGAATTTTTGCCCATCTCTGCTTTCTTATATTTCAAAAATAGCTTAGTAATTTTTATACAAAGTATTTTCATTGATTTATAAAATGTAAACGGACAAGTGTGTAACAGATTCCCTAAAGCTGCCTAGATATATGTTGTGGTCAAACATTAAAAAACAAAACAAAACAAAACAAACAAACAAACAAACAAAAAACTAGAGGAAAAAGAGAAGGTTTATCTGATCTGGCAGTTAATAGAAATCTTGGGTGTCACCTGTTWAAAAAAAAAAAWGTAAAAAYGGAAATGTTCTTTTGTTCCTTTTTGTTTRTTTAAATACATTTCTAAGTTCTTATCCCTACAACATTGCAGACACTCWCACATCTTTATGATACAATCTGGGCTCTCTGAGAACTTGATATGTAAATACAGAATAAAATGTGTATTTTGAATACAGCAGTAAGAATGTTCAAGAAAAATACACTATCAAATTGTCACMAGAAGTGGATTTTTTTTAAGAATATGAATTGCTTTGAGTTGACCCTAAACATATGCATAGCGGGAACTCCCCTTCACCTAGCAGGGAGTAATTTCAGTTGGACTTTTTCTGCCAACAGTTAAAAAAAACAAATACCGTTAATTTAGATTTAGGAGAGGTGTGGTAAAAGGTTGCCAATACATTCCTTCTAGGCTCTTGAAAAAGAAATAGTTGTCATCTTTCCAGATAGCTAAGAAGAGCTGCATATTCTACTGYGTTTGATATTTAAGTCTTTGGCTTGAAAAGGAAACAAGAATGTTTAAAATTGAATGTGTGGCCACCTATGTTGTGGGATTTTAATTTTACCCATTTAATGAAGTGCATTATTCACTTTACTTTGAGATATGAGGCAAAAATGCCTCTTGAACATATCTGTAATAGTTGAATGTGAATTTTATAGAACTTTCCAGTTTCTGAAATTCTTTTTATTAAGCTGTTTTCAAGATTATGTTGAAGTTTCTTTTTCTCTCCTATTGCGATGATTTTKCTTTTGAAATAGGAGGAGGTTGCAGGTATTCACCCATCCGATGTTCATGGGCTTTCATTCCTAAATATTAAAAGGGAATGTGAAAACAGCCCACTGTTGTTCATATTTTTTCTTTATATTGAAGGGAAAGTTAATTTAAAGTGTACAGTATAATGCTATTCTAATTTAACAAGTGGATGTTTCCACTTCATTAAAAGCAAGGCTATTAACCTTGTTGAACTTTTTGCTTTTCACTGACTTTCTATCAGTTTATTGTGCTGCCAGACTTTCTCTCTTCATATCTCTCGTGCTGCCATCCATAATGCTATTGCCTTGATGAAATATATTTCTTAAATTTTTTCTGCTTTTCCTGGCTACCTGCAGTGGTGCTTACAGCAATTTAAACAATTGCTAGGCAGACTTCAGATTATACTGCCTCCATTACAACAGCACCTCTTACCTGTTTTTCTTAAACATCAGACTTTAACAATCTCCGTGAGAAGTATTAGCCTCATTTCAGTGAAGGGGAAACGGAGGCAAGAAGGCTAGTGTTTCTGCAGAGGCACACTGTAAGTCAGCAGCAGATCTGAGAATACAACCAGAACTCCTGACTCCCAATCCAATGCTTTAGATGTAACATTCCCTCTTAAATAATAAAGTGATTGCAGCACATATATACGCTAAATCAAATTAATAAAAAATCCMGCTATTTCTGTAAGAAACAGCCTCTATTCCTACTTAAAGTACACTCCTATGCATAAAATCTGCAATTATATTATTGCATGTGTTTAAATTTAGGRAAAAAAAAGGAATGCCAAGTTATCTACTTGTTTTGCAATAAATGRTTCTGGGAGAGGAGAACACTTTTTCAAAAAACTGCACTCATTGACATATAATCTAATTTATTTTTGCTTTTAGGTGATTACAGATTTGGAAGAACAGCTGAACCAGCTCAGCGAAGACAATGCAGAACTGAACAATCAGAATTTCTTCCTGTCCAAACAACTCGATGAGGCTTCAGGGGCCAACGATGAAGTAGTCCAGTTAAGAAGTGAGGTTGACCATCTCCGTCGAGAAATCACTGAGAGAGAGATGCAGCTCACCAGTCAGAAACAAGTAAGGCTTTATGTATCTGGATCACARTTTCTTCGAGATAGTTAACCAGTTTTCAGAAAGGCTAAAAATTCTTTTGTATCTCTAAATTCTTTTAAATTCTCTTAAATCTAGATTCTTACTAAGAATGAATATACTTCCAGGGCAATTTGAATGTTTTATCGTTTATGTCTTCATTCCTAGAGCAGTTGAATGGATTGAAATTTTTAGTATTTCCCTTTGTATTTTTATGCAATAGCATGTAGTAATGTTGCACCCTGAAGGTATTACAACTTTGTTATTCATTTTAATTTTGTGACCCTGGCAATTCTGAAATCTTCATAATGAGGTAGAACTGACATTAAAAGCAATTGCAAGTGAATGTRTGGAAGCCTTGAAATAAATGAGTTGTGATTTACCGGCTTATGTTTGCTGCCAATTTGCATGTACTGTAATTAAAATGGTAAGGCTGAAGCTTAAAGTGCATGCTTGATGTGGGATGTGAGAATTGATAGGAGGATTTATTTTTAGACTATGGAGGCCTTGAAGACAACGTGTACRATGCTGGAAGAGCAAGTAATGGACTTGGAGGCCCTGAATGATGAACTCTTGGAGAAAGAACGTCAGTGGGAAGCATGGAGAAATGTTCTAGGGGATGAGAAGTCCCAGTTTGAATGTCGTGTTAGAGAGTTGCAGAGGATGCTGGATACTGAGAAACAGAGCAGGTTGCCTTCTCCCCCACCCCCTGCCTTTTATTAACTTGTACAAAAATACTCTGTAGAATGTAGTATAAAAATTATATTTAGAACAGGATATGGGAGTTGGAACTAAATATAAATTCTTTTGAGGTAGTTCTAAAAATGGTATATTAGTTAATAGATGTTCACCAGTGATACTGTTCCTTCAGTTTCTTTGTGCATGTGGTATTCAGGAGAATGGTATTTATCACTGTAATTTATAAAATGGCTTGATTTTGTACCTTCTACTTGATTATACAGAAAACTAGTCCTTGCTCCTGTTACTCTGGGGTCTTGCGATTTTCAGGCTCTAGCTGGGGTAGAAACAGGGTTATGTACTACAAAAGTGTTGCAGCAAACAGTCTGGCTTTGTAAAGTAACATCTTGAATTTGAGGCAAACCCCTAAAAGAGTTACTGATGCCAGTAAAAGAGGACAAGCCCAGAAGAAAGTTAGGTAACACTATTTTCCATTTTAATACAGAGTGCGAGCAGATCAGCGTATTACTGAATCTCGCCAGGTGGTAGAACTAGCTGTTAAAGAACACAAGGCAGAGATTCTAGCCCTCCAGCAAGCTCTAAAAGAGCAGAAACTCAAAGCTGAGAGCCTTTCTGATAAGGTAAGTAGCTTTCAAGCYTTAGCTTTCGTAATTAACTGAGATATTTTCCTTTTCTAGAGAGGTTACTTGTAGAAATCCAGTCTTGAGCAGCATTTTCAAGAGGTTAGAGCAATCTAAAAAGAAAAGACTTGAGGCCATAGAATAGAATTCTGTCTGTGAGTCAAAGACCTCGGATTTCCTATTGAGTAAGACTAAAGCAAAAAGCAGCTCTGGAGTGTACGGTGAAATCCATCAGTAACTTGATGTCCACATTTGAGCAGTGGCATACCAAGATGTTTCTTTTGTTCTTTTTTTCCATTATAGTAAATAGAGAATAATTGAATCATTTTTCTTTTCTGTGTATGCTTTGTGAAGTTGGATTTTGAAATTGTTGGACTTTGCTAGTGTTCTGTGGTATTCTGACCTTCTGTCCTACCTGCCTAGCTTAATGACCTGGAGAAGAAGCATGCTATGTTGGAGATGAATGCACGAAGTTTACAGCAGAAGCTTGAGACAGAAAGGGAGCTCAAGCAGAGGCTTCTGGAGGAGGTAACCTTGGAAACTTCAAAAGAAGATTCCACATCTGAAACCAAAACATTGTATGAATAGTTTAATTATGAGCTAGAAATTCAGTGTTATACAYCCTTCCTTCTTCTATGTAACTAGAGAGAATTARTAAAGATTTTATTAATGTATTTTTTAWTAGAACTTTGCAAAATAGGTGTCTGTGTCAATAAAAGTGAACTGCTGAAGGGGAGATGAGCTGGGAGCCTATGGTAACAAGCAAGGCAGGCAGGGAAAGGGACCTTGCAGCCAGTGGACACAGTCCCACAGTACCTGAGCAAGAAGAGCATAGCAGGTCTGATGGCAGTAATCAGGTTCAGCCAGTGGCCCAGTGATCATTAGAGAAGCTTGTAGTAATGAAGTAGGTCCTAGCCTGTAACGCAAGGTCAGGATCAGCAAGGTCCGTGGCTGGGCACTGCATGWCTGCAACACTGTTCTGACATGGACCAAGGGCAAGAGCCAGAGCTTAAAAGCAGCTCTGGAGCCAGTAGGCAGAGGATGCATGGRGGGAGGCCGCAGATGAGTTTTTTCACAGCTCTTCCTCATAATTCAGCTATGCTCGCAGAAGTCTGATCCAGGGTTACACAGCTGCATGGTGTCAGCGAGACTTTGAATGCAGGCAACCAGTCCTGGGTAGTGGGGGAAGAGACTACAGAGGAGAATTACAGGGGAAGGATGGTTACAGGCTGGTCAGGGGCTGCTGGTGTACTCAATGTGCTGACAAGTTATCCCAGAGATGACAGCTCCATTATGCACCACAGAAAAGTGTTCTGTCTCTTGTTTCATAATATATGAATGTTAGTGGTTTTCAGGGATTTTCTCATCAAGCTAGTATGAAGCCTGAAGGTATCAGGAGTAGTTTATCATGTGCTCTTTGCTTAGTTGGACACAAAGATRTAAAATTTTCCTCATCCCATATGACTCCTAAAGAGACGGGATTTCATAGATCCTGGTTGTTAGGAAAGATCTCTTTTACTGGGAAGTATTGAGGTGGCTTTTGGTGAATGTGTAGAAGGCTTCAGAAACTGGCATCCAGAAATTCTTCACGTATCTCTATGCAGTTTAACAATTACAAGATTTTTAAGTATTTAAGCAAAAAGCAAATTACTTAAATGCACTGTTGAAAAAGATGGTCTTACTGTGAATTAATGTAAATACACTAGATAGAAATATTTGTTTAGTGACGATGCATTCTGGAGAGAAGGAAAAATTCTGTGCTATCAGTATCTTCAGTGATACTTATTTTACAAGGAATGAAAGCATGTGATAGTTTTTGTTTAAACAGGAAAACAAACACTGTCCTTTGTTTTCCTGTTAACAGCAGGCAAAACTGCAGCAGCAAATGGATCTGCAAAAGAATCACATTTTCCGCCTTACTCAAGGTCTGCAAGAGGCTCTAGATCGAGCAGATCTTCTGAAGACTGAAAGAAGTGACCTGGAATATCAGCTCGAAAACATTCAGGTGAGGATGAGGAAAAAGTGAGCAGGACTCTGTGGTCCCCATTTAATGTGAGATTTGGGGATCTGACCTACTGTTTCTGTGTGACATTTCCTTATACTTCTTTTTAGTTCTGTTCTGCAATTGAGTCGATCTGTTTGTTTCTATTACTAAGATGAAATCTCTTGYGTATCTGTGTGTGGTTCACAGGTTCTGTATTCCCATGAAAAAGTGAAAATGGAGGGCACTATTTCTCAGCAAACCAAACTCATTGATTTCCTGCAGGCAAAGATGGATCAACCAGCAAAAAAGAAAAAGGTGGGTGAAAAAGGTTTGAGAGGCATGGAGTTAAATGACTGATGTTTGTGATTTAGTTATGTGCTGTGTAATGAAAATATTCTGTTTTATCTTTCCTTATGTTTAACACAAATGTGTTTCCGTTTAAGAACATTCTGAGTCACTAAACACAAGCTTTACTGGGCAAAGTGTCTTCCTTGTGGCCTTCTCAGTATTTTGTCATTCTTTCAATAGTTAGGTTGCAACCCAGTAGCTACACCTCAATGAGGCTGTAAGCATACAGAATATTAAACAGTTATTTTTAAAATGGTAAGTATATATGTGTGTATATTATGTATCTAGAGTGGTTGTCTTGTAGTTGCAGCATAGGATTGGTTAGTCAGGAGATATGGCTTGTGTTGCATCCTTTCCATAAGCCATTCTGTCATTTTGAATTAAGTAATTTTAAATTAATTTTAACCACATATTTTGAGATCCTCTGTTTAGATACTCTCGGAAACTCAAGGTGTGAGTACTGAACAGGTAATGTATGTCCCTCTTTAAATTAATACATATCTCAACATTTTCTTTCCAGTGCCAATTTGAACTAAAAATCCATCCTTACATATATCAGAATTACCATTAGGCCCTCTGGCCGGACTGCCACTAGCTAGTTTCACTTTGCCTAGATTAAGCCATCTCTTACTAGGAGTTAGGAGTTGTCTGTGTGTTTCTGTTGCTAGGGCCTGTTTAGTCGGCGGAAAGAGGACCCTTCTTTACCCACACAGGTTCCCCTGCAATACAATGAGCTGAAAGTGGCACTGGAGAAGGAGAAGGCTCGTTCTGCTGAGCTGGAGGAGGCTCTACAGAAAACACGCATTGAGCTCAGATCTGCTCGTGAAGAAGGTAGGGGTTAACAGAAAAGGTGAATCTGGAGGAGACGCACATTTTTGGTCTGAAAACATGTCTTAAACTGTGGCCACTGTAGCAGTAACATATGTTATTTAATCCTTATCTACTGCTGTGAAGATGCAGTAAAGCTACACATTTTTCTGCGGTTGTAACCATTGAATGGTTACACAGAACCACTGCTATATACTAGTGCTTCATATCGGTTATGTTAATGAGTTGTATTTATGTATGTATCTATAGCTGCTCATCGGAAAATATCAGACCACCCTCATCCATCCACTCCAGCCACAGCCAGGCAGCAGATCATCATGTCTGCTATTGTCCGCTCACCAGAGCATCAGCCTACTCCGATCAGTCTGCTAGCTCCACCCTCCAGTCGCAGGAAGGAATCTTCCACACCAGAGGGTAGGTTCCTGGTGGTTAGAAGCTTTTTTGATCCTATTTGGAATATGYCTGCTATTTCAATGCTATCTCCATTTTTTTCCAAGCAGGTACATTTGCTAGCGTGCAAGTGTATCTGCAGGTATTGTGAGATATAGCTAGCATATCTGGAAGTTGGTGTGTGGAAAACTGGGACTTTGTTTCTATGAGCATATGGGATTAATTTCAAGAACAARTTTTGTCATGATAGTATTAAATGATGAATTTTGGTTTTGGTTTAAAGTTCTGTATTTGGTTTATATAATTTATTTCAGAACACTTCAGCAAAAAATCAGTAGTAGTAGGAATTGTTTAAAAAAATATGTTTTTCCTCTGGAATGTTTTTTGTAACTACCCTAAGCATTAGTCAAAAGGTTTTATGGAAGTTTCCTTAGCAATTAATAGTTTTCCTTATCTAAGCTGCAGAGTTGTTCTACTGAGCAGAAAAATTCTATCAAAATTTTTGCTTAAGGAAAAAGGCTTTTGATAGGCATAAAAGGAGGATATTAGATCAAAAGAGATGCTGGTTTCCTGTTGATTATAGAAAGAGAATACCCTTGTATACCTTGAAAATCTAGGGTAGAGAGTCATCAGAAAAAGTGGAAGCATTGAGGGCTTTGCTCATTTATTCTTAGAGAACTAGTATTAGAGAGTAAATGTTGAGCTCAGTGACTATGACCTAAAACCAAAGACCTTTAGCTGGAGATGATAAAAACCAAGTACACAGCTGGTTTCCCGCCAAAGGTTGAGCAGGCTCAGTAACTCTGCAGTCTATCCATCAGAGATAGTCAAAGGGTGCAATGCCCTTGCTGTAAGAATGGGTAAAATCAAGGAAGATATCCTCAGTGGCAGATCATGGGTGAAGAAGAGAATCATGTCTATCAGTAAAAGAACATGCCTTGAAGGATAGATTTTGTTCATTAACAGTCAAAAATATAGAATAGATCTGCCAACAGGGATTTAGGTGTGCTTTAAGGTATGCTGACACTGATAGTGTGAACACTGTATGAAGAAGGCCTGCTGTTTATTGATGATGACAGTGTAGTTGCCAAAGGGTTTGTTAGCTATAAGCATTAAGAGATTAGCACATTGTATGAACTGAAGCTAAGTACAAACTTGAAATTTGGTTGAATAGATTGGCATAATCTTGCTATACCAAATATTAGTTCTACAGTATGTTACAACATTCTGTGCATCTGTATAAGGTAGTCACTGAGGTGGTGATGTAGCTTAAGATTTGTGGAATGCAAAGAAAAATAGACAGTGTCTGTGTTCAGCAGGTCTTTGATAGGGGTTTGCAGTTGTTTTTTGTTACATTGGCTTTAAAGTGCCAAAATCTACTGTAATTTTCATCACTGTCACAGCATCCTGATAAAAAATTTTTGTCTCTTCCAGAATACAGCCGGCGCCTGAAAGAGCGAATGCATCATAATATCCCACATCGTTTTAATGTGGGGCTAAATATGAGGGCAACAAAATGTGCAGTGTGTCTGGATACTGTGCACTTTGGACGGCAAGCATCTAAATGTCTTGGTAAGAGCAAAGAATGTGCATAAACAAAGTTTAACTGGGTAGTAGAATGAAATAGTATCAGGTGTAGAACAGATCTTCAGTGAAGAGGGTTAATTTTTATATACTAACAATTTTCAGCATGTTTCTAGTCTTAGTTGAAAGACCTATTTGAAAATGCTGGTGGTCAACTCACTTTCTTAACGAGAACGTGGTTATTTTATGCATGTTGCTTTGCTATAAACAGCTATAACCTGGGACAGAGTATGACAACCAGGAACTCCTCATCAAGGAAAGTACATTGTCTTCAGGACCTGTGTTGTCTATCAGAACTGAAAAAATCAATCCAAATTCTTTCCAGCTACATTGAGACTATTTGATAGAATAGTCTGCAATATCAGAACTTTATCTTCCAGTTCATTCTCTTCTTGCAGATGTAAGTTGGAAAGGACCAATTATGAAGATTTTGCAACTAGTTGGTGGAAACATTCTGCATTAAAAAGCATCTGATGTTTTAGAGTGGAAAGAGGCTCTTGGAAAAGTGGGATTTGGTGACAGAAGTGAAGGCAACAGGGTCCTGGTGCTTTTTGTGGTGTTTGACAGATATATTTCTCTGTCCTTTTGTCAGAGTGCCAGGTGATGTGTCACCCAAAATGCTCAACTTGCTTGCCAGCTACTTGTGGGCTGCCAGCAGAATATGCCACACACTTCTCTGAAGCATTCTGCCGGGATAAAATGAATTCTCCTGGTCTGCAACTAAAGGAGCCAAGCAGCAGTCTACGTCTTGAAGGGTGGATGAAAGTGCCAAGGTATAAACATATCTTGGTCCCATATCAGGTGCTGGAACGTGTGGAACAGTTCTGTATATTATCCTTGGTCTTATGATATGATAATTGGTACCTGTCCATTTTAATTTCTTACTACCACTGAAATTTGTCTCTCTAGGATTTCCATGCTTGTTTTCTTCGGAACCTGAGTAGAAAATCTAATGTGATTTTTGTGCTTTTTTTTCCCTCAGGAATAATAAACGTGGGCAGCAAGGCTGGGACAGGAAATACATTGTCCTAGAAGGAACCAAAGTGCTCATTTATGATGCAGAAGCAAGAGAAGGTAACTTAGCACTTCTAGGAAACTTTTAGTCTTCAGATATTGTTTGGTGAATGGAGAGGCTGAAAGAATGTTACTGTTTGCTGTGCCCATACCTAACTTAGCTAAAGTTTTTGTACTAAGGCTAAGTTGTATATTTTATTTCCCTTGCAGTTTTATTAGCTGGAATGTCATCATAATCCAGCTGTGAAACATCCGATGTGTCATCTTGCCATCCCAGTTACTTTCTCAGTACTTACTTGTTTGTTCTTATTCTTTCTCTATGTGTCTCGCTCTTCTCCCTGAAGCTGGACAGAGGCCTCTGGAGGAATTTGAGCTCTGCCTTCCTGATGGTGATGTAACTGTTCATGGAGCTGTAGGAGCTACTGAACTTACCAATACAGCAAAGACAGGTGAGAATCAATGAGATCAAATGGATTTCAACTGGCTTGACATCATTTTGGAGCTAGTTTGGCAGAACAGAACTTTCTCCCTTTAACTTTCATTCTGTAACTGTGCAGTTTTGAGGTTACCTCTATTTGAATTAGGTGAATAGGTCAGGCATTCAGTTACACTTTGTCATGATAGTTGAACTGTGAATAAGATATTTATCAAGCCAAACGGAAGTAAATTTTAGTAGTTTGTAAGCACTCGTTTCATTTAAATTTCCTCTTTCAATGTTCTCTGTCAAGTGTGAAGTTTTATAATTCATGTCAGCATTGTGCTCTAACAAGAAAGTTATTAACTTAGAAATATTGTGGGGTGAGCAGAATCCTTTATTATGAAAAATTGTTGATGTTTTGATTTGTATGTATTGTGTAGAACTGATGAAAAGATTGTGTATGTCTTGACTTTAACATTAAAAGATACAGACTATTAAAAACAGTTTTCCATAACCAATTTTTACAGACTTCTGAAAAGCATGCTTGAACAGTCCAGGGAAAACTTTAGTCAAGTACCTGTTTTTGTAGTTTTTCACAATGACTTTTCTTTCTCTTTTGAATAAAAGTCAAGATTGTATTTATTTAATAGAGCCAGCATTRTATGTGTGGTTTGGATACATCTAGCTAATATTTAGCTTTAAGTAGCTAGCCTGTGCATTACCTGTAAAGGAGAAACCTATATCTAAATTGCCATGGTAACACATCATGATAAATACAACATTCTCTCCAATGAAGCTGAAAGGTGTTAATTTAAGTCCACTGACAATACTACAGAAACTAATCTAAGTCTTATTCTATCTATATAACATCTCAGATGTGCCATACATCCTAAAATTGGAGTCTCATCCACACACCACTTGCTGGCCTGGTAGAACACTCTACCTCTTAGCACCCAGTTTCCCTGACAAACAGCGCTGGGTCACAGCACTGGAATCAATAGTGGCAGGTGGGAGAGTTTCCAGAGAAAAAGCTGAGGCTGATGCTGTGAGTATAAAAGTTTTATTTAATAATAAAATATTCTGGGAGGGAGCAGAGTTATGAAAATTAATTTTTCGATATTTGACATACTGAGGTTTAACTAAAGGTAAGTTAATATTTCTGCAATAAGATATATGAGTACTGGGTACTGTAGTTCATTGTGAGACTGATGGTTTATTTTACAGTAACTCCCCCTTAGACTTGAAGAGTACCTTAAAAGCACCCAAAACTTTTTAGCTCTGTAATTGCAGCAAAAAGAGAAGGAAGAAAGCAGTTAGGACATGGTTTGAATTCAGTCTTGTAATGTACCACATGGAATGAGCAAACMTCAAAAGACAGAAAGAAAGAAACGAACAAAAAATTTTCTCTTCTGCCATTCATTAGTGACATTTTGTTTTTTGGGGGGGAGAGTGTTTTTGTTTTTTATTTTTGTTCCTGACAGGAATAAGAGGTTAAATTGGAGTCATTTTAGATAGCTTTTTTTTTTCATTATCATTGTGCTGATGACTCTGTTTTCTGATGATGGAGGTTTTGCTTTATAGCGTTGAATATTAAACAGTTAGCTCCAGAAGCGGTAAATAATTTGCTGGCAGGAAAGCATCYCTTCTCTCATTCTAACATTCCTTTTGTCTCTGAGAATTTGCATGCTCCACAAACACTTGGATTTTTTTTATTCTTCCTCTGGGAAGATTTCACTGCTCCACTGCAGGAGATTGAGAGACATGGAAAGAACAGGGGCTATAGTAGTTTCTCTCTGACTGTATTTTGGGTAGATAAATGTTTGTTAATTCTCCTGCAACTTTAAGTTTCTGAGAACAAGATATCTGTGCTAGGCTTTTCTCCTGTCTTAAATGATGAGCTTAAATTGCTAAAATGCTAATACATTGTTCAGTCTTAATTAAAACTAGACAGCACAATTTTAGCACCAATATGCAGCTAAAATTGACCCAGTAGTTCTGCTAGATTAGGAACTAAGGGAAAAGCCAAATAACATTTTATCAATGCTGGATATTGTCTAACAGAGAGAGAATGAGATAAAGATGAACTTAACAAGGAAAAATGTTTTTGTAATTTGCAGAAATTGCTTGGAAACTCCCTGCTAAAGCTAGAGGGTGAAGACCGTTTGGATATAAATTGCACAATGCCCTTCAGTGACCAGGTAATGATAATGCTCAGTTGGACCTTACTGAGTATTGGATATTCCATTCATACAAATTGTACCTTAACAGCAGTATGTGAGATTATATACTTAGTTGTTGGATTTCCTGTTTTTCTCTTCAGTGGTAAACCATATAAGCCAAGCTTGCTCAGGGAGCATTCTGTGTTCTCCTCATGTAATGCTATTTTTTGTCATTGTAGGTAGTACTGGTTGGGGCAGAGGAAGGTCTATATGCCCTGAATGTACTGAAGAATTCCTTAACGCACATCCCAGGGATGGGTGCTGTCTTCCAAATTTACCTCATCAAGGATCTGGAGAAGCTACTCATGATAGCAGGTAGGATATGTTACCATTTGTCTTGGCAGTACCATTTTAATCCCTCTGTACTGCCAGGATGAAACTCCCTGCCATACAGTGCCAATGGGCTGGGTTTTCCTTTTAGTTTTTAGATTCCTTTATTTTTTTTTTAATCAGTGTATCATCAGGAATCWATTACTGTGGTTAACATAGTATTGTTTGAGATTTTCATGTAAATAAATATGTGAATGAAAGCTCAGTTATACTACTATATTTGAAAGAAAGTGACTTCTCAATTTCCAAAGCTGAGGCAGGGAGAAAAAAGAAACAAAATGTTTCCAGCTTAGGTTTAGTGAAGGATTTAGGTCAGAATAGGTGTCCATGGTTCCTGTGTGAGCTCAGTACTCATGATGTTACTGAAGTTAAGCCAGTTGTCTGGTTTTTTGTTTTCTCCTTATATCTGGCTTTTGTAGACAAATGTGTAGGGCAGTAATACTGAATAGCTAGGCTAACTTCAGATGGAATCAGGTAGCACTTCTGAGCCACTGGCAGTCCAGAAAGACCAAAAGCAGCTTGTTCCTCCTTCCCCTGCTATGCAGCAGGTTGCCAAGAGAGACCCTGCAGAGCAGCTGTGGTGAAGGAGGAGCAGAAGCTGCTTAGAGTGCTCATCTCCTAATCGAGTTACTCTGGGGCTGCACATAAAGTCATGAAGGCAGAAGGATCTGTGACTATGTCCCAGAATCAGTCTCGGTCTGTAATGCTGTTCTTTGGGGCCCTTCTTCGAAATCTGTTGCAAGTTATGTTAACACAGAGAAGCTAAAGCACCTTGCACTTTAAGAAGCCCTAAAGGGTAAAAGAAAACTTTCTGGCTAATTTTGGACAGTGTCCTAGTAAGGCCACTCTTAATAATGCTCTGCTTGACCTTAGCAACACTAATAACCCATGGAGACAATGGTTATTCTCCCAGTGGATTTACTGCCTGTTGTGAGGTCGTTTTTGGCGAGTTTTCTGTTTCACTTTTAATAGAAAAATATGGAATGAATTCTACATGTATCATCTTCTGTGACTGTTACCACAGTAACAGTCTGCAATGATAAGCTGCTGCTTAGGTAACAAAACAGACTTTGGTAGAGATTAGGGAAGCTCTCCCTTGACAAAATGTAACCATTTTTGTCCCCAGGAGAAGAAAGGGCTCTGTGTCTTGTTGATGTAAAGAAAGTGAAGCAGTCTCTAGCCCAGTCACACCTCCCAGCCCAGCCTGATGTCACACCAAATGTCTTTGAGGCCGTCAAAGGATGTCACCTTTTTGCCGCTGGCAAGGTAGGATATAGTTTCTTCATGCGTCAGACTCCCGTTTAGCCTGCACTGAGTTTAATATAAATCAAATCAGCATCTTTATTTTGTTAACAATGAATTCAAGATCTCTATTATTGCCTTGAATCTTTTTCTTCAAATAAGAAGAGTTATGGTTGCAGGGTGGGGGAGGAGAGAGACTGAAGTGGAAACAAAGTGGAGGATCTACTACAAATATGAACAAATTCAGTCAGGATGACATGATGGTTTATCCTAAACTGTTACATAATAAGACATGTAGCACAATTTGGTATAACTGCCTCCTCACAGTTGATTTCAGTTTTTAGATTTATAACTAGTCAATTCCATCCACTATTTGTTCTTGAGYGTTGTGTAACAGTTTTCAGGGTAGCAAATTTGCTTTATGCCTTGGTATCAATTGATAACGTTTGATATTTATGCTAATTCCTGGTTTTAATGTGGAACATTCAGCCACAGCAAAAATTCTCATTACGAATTGCTTCAGCAGATTACTTAGACTGATAACAAACTGAACATCATTCAGTTCAAAGCTATGTTTAAGATCACAATTTGAGGGGTTAAAATTAGAGCTAACCTGTGTGAATTTGTTACTTTTAATGAAACATTTTTCTGTGGAAAAGCTTCTAATCTTTTAATAAGTTGTTTAAAGTATAAAAGAAATCACAGAAGCAGTTCAAGTCAATGTTCTCTTTTGAGAATGTGAAGAGACTGTTCATTATTTCATAATTGCAATTACTACCCTATTAAAAATATTCTTGTTCATCCTTGCAAATCTCTCTCTGTAGTGAGAGGTACTTGGAACCGTTCCATGYGCTCAGCATTAGAATTTACTCTGTATTACCTTCCTGAACTATGCTTGTGATCTTCTTCATAGGTTGAGAATGGTCTTTGTATTTGTGCAGCCATGCCCAATAAAGTCGTTATTCTGCGATACAATGAGAACTTGAGCAAGTACTGTATCAGAAAGGTAAGCTTAGTAATTGCCTTCTGTAGCTAAGGGTAACACATTGCATTAAGACTTTGCTTTGCTTGGGAGCAACATCTTAGAGCTTTTTGCATACCTAAAAACATTGTTTGCCAGCTAAAATGACAGCAAAATACAACGTGCACTGTCTAAAATTGGAGTAGGCAACAATTTCGTGTTAGAAGAATTGACACATATAGAGAGAGGCAGAACAGAGTTGTGAATTTGGAGATACTGGACTCAGCTGTAATCACAGACTTCCTTTTTTATGCAAAACGGACTTTCTTCTTAATTATTCAGCAGTGTTCCCTCACCTCTGTTGTCTTTGGAGAAATCCACAACAAATTACTTCTGTCGTCTTTGCAATTAAAGAAGCAATGGATATCTTTTTTTTTTTTAATTACTCCTTTTTTTTTTTTTAGTGTTCCAGTGAAAATCAAAAGGTAGTTGGTATATCTCCATCACAAGACAAAATAGCTAGCTGTGTTTCTGATACCAGCCCTGATATATGTGTAATTTGGCACATATGTAAATATATGTACTTTCCTGGACACCAGACAAGACAGTAGGATGTGGATCTCTGTGCCTTTGTACGTACCGCCTGTGCACGTGGCCACGTTTGCCTGCAACACCGGTACGGTACTGTACTAGTATATGTACTACTTCATTCTGCTATGCAAAGACATAAGAAGCAGAACTGCAGCTCTTCCTCAGACAGCAAATTATAAGCAGCTGACCCAGACAAGCCCAATGAATTACGAATGAATTTTATATGTTCATACACATCCATAAAAAATTAACAGAAATACCTCCTCAGAACAGAGGTATTAAACAGTGCCCGCCTTAAAAAGGACTGGTACCCAGAAACTCCCCTTCTCTGATTCACTAAGTAAGGGATGTTCAGGACAAAACATATGTCCCCATGACACAGGTTCCTGCTTCTAATGGAATAACCTGCTTCTGCAGGTTTCTTTGARCCCACTAGTTAAAGTTACAACATGACTGAGGCCATTCACTCCACTGCATGCTATACTTGGTGGTGGTAAGGGAACAGAGTTGGCATAGCAATTCAGATGCTGGTCTCCTTGGAAGTAAAGACATCTTTGATGGAGAAGACCTTGGCACAAACAGTATGGATGCCAGCAAACCTGGAACCTCTACCAGCTATTTTCAAAATGGCATCAAAAGCCTTGTGGCTGGTACCGACTCCTGCTCACAAGTGTAACGCCTGCCAGTAGGAACCAGTGAAGATTTACGGTGACTGTCCTCTACCAGTGCTGCCACTCATCTTCTCCATAGTGCTGGGGGCCTTGGCAAGGGCTTACACGTAAAAGATGCAAAGGCGTGTTTTCGAAGGCAGGTTATCCACATATTCCAGGCTAGGAATGAAGCTGTGACTGTTCTAGTGCAGCTTTTCAGGAGCTGGGGTGGTTTTGACTGATATGCTTCTCTATGACCAGTCTCTGATTCAACTCTAACTGCTCAGTCTTGGTCTTGTTGTGTCATCTCCTGATACTCTGTTCAATTATGCAATCACTGGCATGGCTTTGACCTTCTACAGGTAGGGAGCCATTCCCTTCCACTCCAGACATTTGAGCTACAGAACAGAGGAATGTCTTCCAGAACAGTGTATCCTACCAAAAGGGAGAGGTTCACAATATAGTTAATATGCAGGTCTACATAAAAGCATCAGTCCCAACAAAATAAAATTTGTCCATCCAGCAAGAGTACTTTTTCACCTATTTTAGAGAGAGAGCTAATGACTTTGAGGTTGCTGTCTCTSCTTTTTATAGAGGTAAATATTGCAATCTATACTCTTTCAGAATAAGCAAAATCTCTAAACAGTTATCGGGAACTAATACTGGTCTCTGATTTCCTCTTCTTTTCCAGGAGATAGAAACCTCAGAGCCTTGCAGCTGCATCCATTTGACCAATTACAGCATCATCATTGGAACCAACAAGTTCTATGAAATTGAGATGAAGCAGTATACGCTTGAAGGTAGGAGACATTTCCTGGTGAACACACCAAGTGGCTCTACAGATTCTTTTGCTGAGACTAGGAGTACCACTTTTGAAAGAAGTTGGTGCTGATCAAGCTGTGCGTTTCTGTGCGCTTTACAGAGTTTCTGGATAAAAATGACCACACTTTGGCCTCTGCTGTGTTTGCTGCTTCCACCAACAGTTTCCCAGTCAGCATCATACAAGTGAACCCAACAGGGCAGAGGGAGGAGTACTTGCTGTGTTTCCATGGTAAGTCTGTTGTATGGTTGTTGCACTGTATCTGCTCTTTTCAGTATGAGAAACTGTCAGGAAATACCCAACCACAGCAGTAATAGAAAGCTGAACAGAGTTGACTTTGATACAAAGTAACAAAGATTTGTTGAAAACTGTGAATCTAAAAGCTGTGGAAGAGTTGTGGGGTTGCTGGCGGTATAAATAGTGAGATGTCCAGGATGTGGCATGAAAATGGCACATACTAATCCAGGCTACAGAAATGCTTTCGGTCAGTTTGCTTCTAGCTTTTGAGTTCTTTCTGCCTATATGTCAGTTACCACCAGTAGGTCTATATGACTGAAAGGAACACATTGCAGCGAACGTTAAAGGAAGGGACTGCACTGAATGTGAAGTACAAACARATGTTTAACCATTCTGATAGAATATTAAGGGTTTTTCAAACTTTGTAATTTTATCTGTCTTCAGATGAGATTTTTTAATCTTCTTGTGACTAAATAAAAGGGTGTGTTATTTCTCATATAGCTGCTTTTGCTGGATCCCTAGCATAGCGCCATGGCAATACACAGTAAATCTTTGAAAGCGCACTAGCAGTAATTTTGCATGAATTGCAATAGAGTCTCTCAGTCTTCCCAACTGTAGAAGTAGATGAAATAATAACCTTACCTTAATTAGTGTAAAGAGAAGTGGAATTGTAGTGCCTTTTGGTACTGAAAGTACTCATAAATCTAGCCTGTTACTCATAAATCTACTCCTAAAACATCAATGATGTCAGTTAGAATAATTTAACTGCAGAACTTGCCAAATACTAAACACCACTCATTGTTAAAAAGCCCACAGTTAACAGCCTTTGTCCCTTCAAAAGTAAATAAATAACATTCAGCTGCATACTCATGATATGAAATTACTGTTCTTGACAGAGTTTGGTGTCTTTGTGGATTCCTATGGCAGACGCAGTAGGACAGATGACCTGAAGTGGAATCGCTTGCCATTAGCTTTCGGTAGGTGTTGAGGGACGTTCACTTGGATTATGGACACTACTGAAATCAGGAAACACCCTTGTGGGAAAGGTGTTCTTCAGTCTCAGCGGTTCTGTTTTCTCTTCCCTCCCTCAGTTCTCCCAGAAACTGGAAATTTTTCCATGATTCAGGATCATTACAAATCCAAGTGGCAAGCCTTCTGACGTATAAACAATTTGAGGAAAACTAAACCAAAATATTTCCTTAGCAKTCCTAGTCTGACTAAACTGGCTCGTGGATTTTTTTTTACTGCTGCTTTGAAATTCCTGAAATAGTTAAGAATGTATCATTCCAGTGTGCATCCTTCCAACCCTTTGCACTATCTAATCGAGTTTGTTCAGTTAATAGTCCACTTTAATGCCTTTTCCATGATACTTTTGTTAAAATTTTTGGGGTGCAGATGATAGTTAGAAAACAACAGTTCTTGCATCGCCCTATTTAGTAATATTGTTTATGTTTTATTACAGAAAACCCATGTCCTTAGGTTATTTTTTTTCCATGAACTGTAGGGGTCTGTTGGGTTCAGTGATGCTGTTTATAAGTTTGTAATAACAGCCATCTTTTGCATTGTGTTTTTCCTGCATTGGTGATGCTGCTTCAGCCTACAGGGAGCCCTATCTATTTGTGACCCATTTCAATTCCCTTGAAGTGATTGAGATTCAGGCACGCGCTTCTCTAGGGTAAGTTGTTCTCTTTGCATTGCTTTGAACAGCATGTTCTAAAGAGTGACCGAGTGTGTGTGCGTGCGCGCGTGTGTACTTTCTTAGGAAAGTGTATAGTAGCCTCATTGTAAAGACTTTTTCCTGCAATTTTGCCCAGAACTCCTGCACGAGCCCACTTGGAGATACCAAATCCACGGTATCTAGGGCCTGCAATTTCATCTGGAGCTATCTACTTGGCCTCCTCCTACCAAGACAAATTAAGAGTGATTTGCTGCAAGGGCAATCTCGTGAAGGAGTCCAACAATGAGCACCACAGAGGCTCTTCTGCTACACGCAGGTACAATGAACTTTTTGTTATGTTTCAACCTATTGRCTGTGCATATTGAATGAAAACTTCATTCCAGACGTCTTTTTTTTCCCAACAAATACTGATGCCCTTGTTCCGTTCTTAGAGGTTGACGTCTCACAGGAACAGCTCAAAGTAATGCTAGAATGGAACAGGGAATAGAGTCATCAATGTTTTTAAATCTAGAACACTAAGAAATGTTAACTCCATAGGAATATGTGGGTAATTATTTCCTCAACTTCGAAAACCAAGTAAAAGATATTTTGTGATCTTCAGCTGTTCTACTTTCATGTTGAAGTTGACTTGAAAGCTTGGTAAGCATAGTTGCTACAGATGTGACAATAAATGTCAATTGACTGTAAGAATCTCTATATCCAGACCCCCCCCCCTTTCTCTTAAATAACATGTTAAGAGTGACAGTGTCTTAGGAAACTGTGRTATGATCTTGTTCTGTTCAGCCAAACAAGCATCCTTTAGACAGATAAGTAAATACTGTGGCTCTGTGCATCAAAAAAATGAGGAATTGAGGCTTGTAGCTTATCCTAACCTTGCCTRAACATCCTGCAGCTAGTAACAGTTTTGTATATGGGAAGGCATAAATGAAATTTCAGTGCACTTTTATATGAAAAAAAAAATAATAAGCCAAAGGAGAATCTGTRGTTTTTTAGCTGTTACATGGATATGATTTCTATTAGCTATTCATTAAGGCACTCTGCTAGTTTTACTAATGTGGCAGCATAGGTCACAGAGGTCTGATGCTTTTCCGCTTAACACTACTGGGTGTTTGGGGAAAGTTCTATTTTTGCTAATAAAAAATGTAACTTAAGGTTTTTGTCGCTCAGCTGTTCGCGTCCATTATTTTTGAATGACAGTAGCCCTAACAAGAGAGGTCCGCCCACATACAACGAGCACATAACCAAGCGGGTAGCATCAAGCCCAGGACCGCCGGAAGGTCCAAGCCACCCTCGAGAACCAAGCACACCACATCGGTACCGCGAGGGGAGGACAGAGCTGCGGCGGGACAAGTCTCCTGGGCGCCCACTGGAGAGGGAAAAATCTCCAGGCCGGCTTCTGAGCACCCGCAGAGAACGGTCCCCTGGAAGACTGTTTGATGAGACCAGCCGAGGACGAATGCCTGTGAGTGGCGCCAGAACTCCCCTCTCACAAGTCAACAAGGTAAGCTGGGAGTTTGGGGRACACCTCCATTCTCAGGAAAAGGTGTGGACTTCAGATGGGCTGCTGGTACTGTAAAGTAGACGAGCCCCACTTTACTTTTAATAAAACAGAGCAGATGTGAAAGTGTGTAATTCACTGGCCCTGGAGCATCTTCCCTTGTGCCAGTTCTATGTAATTGCAAAAGCAGCTTGACTCTGGAATAGGTTATAATCCTCCAGATGTGAAAGAGAAGTGCCTGCACCAACAGAAACGGAGCTATTGAAAACTTGAGAGGGAGAAGATGGCTGGAGAAAGGAATTTAGAAGCCTGCTGTGCTCAGWGTGATGCTGATGATACTTGCCTTTGTCAGTGGTTTAATTATGTCACCTAGAAGCAAGCAGGCCTGCAGCACTCACTCACTGAACAGTAGTTAGTGTACTGCGTCTGACACCTGTGCACATGTGAGWAAAGTGTGTGCAACTTATAACTGTCATTTTATTTCCCTGACAGGTCTGGGACCAGTCTTCAGTGTAAGTCTCAACTAGACAAATTCACTCATCTTGACCTGCAGGAAAAAAAAAAAAAAAGAGGAAATACACTGAGTATATGCACTCATATGTCATCTGCCCAGTTACCAAACAGCCTCCCTGGGCTAAAGCTAGCTCCACATCAGGAGACCCGTGACACTTTTGAGGATTGTCCGCATCTCAGTTAATTTCTCCGCACTTTCCTGCACTCCTGTTTTTGCACTTTGTACTACTGTTACTCTTTCAAGCAGTTCATGAACTTTTTGTATTCATCTTAGTCCTTAGTAGTTCATCAAGAAAGTCAATGGGACTAGAATCCCACCYGAATCTTTAACGTAGTTAGCACCCCTTACCAGATAACTAATCATAGTTCTGAGACGTGCTGGGAATTCCTGATGGCCTTGATACAGACGGGCCAAGGTGACCGAGTCTTTCAACAGAAGGTGTGGTTGGATATTCTCTACWGAACTTGATAAACTTTTTAATTTTGATCGATCTGTTCACCTGCCACTTCTGAAAGTTATTTTGTTCTCACTAAAATTGCCCTAGAGCAGCTCCAAGGGGGAGGGAAGAATCTCGCTTTAAATGAGCCCATATGCCCTGCCCTGAGACAAAATGCTTCTCTCCAAGCTACTGGGGTGTAAGACTTTATCCAGGTCTTCTGCATGACAGTTCACTGCATGCTGCTGCACCATCACTGGCTGCTCTCTCTCCTTTTGGGTTGCTTTGCTAAGTAGTGTATTGTACCTCACTTGTAAATTAACTGAAACCTTTAGGTTGCACTGCAAAATAACCACCATTTATTACTGGAAATTKGGCAGTGAAGAGCTACAGGCCTTATTCTACGACAAGAATTACAGTCACACTTGTATCCTCCTTTCAGCATTAAACATGGTCCATTCAGAAATTATATCCGCATAGTCTCAAATCCAAGAGCCTTTTCCCCAGAAAGCGTCAAAGAAAGAAAAGCATGAGGGAGAAGAGCAGCACAAATCACTTCTGTGACTGGTAACTTGTCGTACAATAAGAACCAAATGTCACGGCACAAGAGGATACTCTCAATAAACAGCTTTAGCGGTTACTGAATACACCTCCGCCTTTGCTTCTGCGTAGCTAACCTCAAGCCATTTATTGCTTTCTATTCTCTTTTGCTGTGAACATGAAGCAGAGAGCAGATGATTTTTCAAAGCAGGTTTCTGACCATTCAGCCTGCAATAGCAAGGCTCGAAGTGACCAACCATGTCCTTTACAACTGGAAAGAGCAAACCTGCAGCCAATCTTCCCTTGGCCACACTCAAACTTCTGCTAGTCCCTCGCAAGCCCGTGCTAACCTGTTCTAGAAATGCATAAAAATTCAGATGCCTTGTCAGTGTCCTTTGGCGAGTTTCATGAATATTGTATTCTGTTGTCTGTTGGGTTATTTCAGATCAGATGATTTGGCAGGAAACTTGCTGAAAATTTTGTCTCCTGGTCTGAATATTTTGAAAGGTCACTGAGAGCAGTATTTAAATCTTTGCATCTCATGGAAGATCTACATGACCTCAGAAACGGGCTTGTTGAGTCCTGGAAGTGTGTATCTTGTGTCTTGTTTGTGAAATGCTTCCTGCTATAGAAATAGCTCAAAGGACTGTACATATTTACAAGAAACTTTATATTCGTAACAAAAGGGAATTGAATTGGTTTCTACTTTTTTATTGTAAACTGTGCAGTTTTTCAACACTAGCTTTTTGTTTTAATGGTGGTTGTGGACAGCCATCTTCAGACACTGGAGGGGCCTCAGCTTAATCCTCCTAGCTCCCATGAAGAAATATTGTAACATTAAATTGCAATTGAAGCTTGTTAGCATAAATGAGGTTTTAGGTATCTAAAAGTACGGAATTTTTCTTCATTACCTTTTTATTACTGACAAGGGAGGGAACCAGAGGGACCGTTCCAAGCTCCACCTGGAAAGTATTGAAGTTTGTTGTTGAACAATAACCAAATAAAACAAATAACTATCTCGACTGGCATGGTGAAATGAACGCTTCCTTCTACATAGAGTACCACTAAGCCATCCTACCATTGCACCCAGCATTAGAAGCTGTGTAATCTGTACGTAAGTGTCTAAGCTTACCAAAGACAATATTGTCTTTGACAATATTTAGCCTTTTAATAGTTGTTATTCCCTGAACAAGTAGCATAAATGGCTTCACCACGTTAAAGCATGTCCATATGAATGAAAATAGGCGGATTCGTCCAAATATTTTACTATAGCAGCAGTCAGCTGCAACCACCTAGAGCTAAACACTCTGCCCTCTGCGGGGCGGAGTTAAAGACCTGAGTATCTGGGAAAACAGTCTGGCCCTGGTAAATGACCCACACATTTTGAGCTGGAAAAAAAAAACCATCTTAATTAACGATAGTGTGATCTAACGACAGGTTTGGGATTTATCCCAGCAATGTACTGGTAGCAAAGGGGACAGAGATAGTTACTCATCCCACTGCTGTAATATGCTGGTGCTTTAAGGCTTAAGAGCTGCAACTTTTTAAAAACCTTCACAAATCTAATTCAGATTGAGTACRACCTGCAGTTACTGTACATCTGAACTTACACCTGCTGGGAAAACTTGCTAGATCAGACTTAAATGTAAATACATCTATTTTTAACTGAACCAGTTTTTACAGGGTCTGAAGTATTCTTTCACAGGAAGAGGTTTTTAATATTCACACTGCTGCCTACAGTAACTTAATTTGTCCTCCTACTGTTCAGTGTTTTTGGTTTTGTGCACATAACCGCCCCCCCATGCCCCCCCCTTCCAGGGCTTGTTGGAGGGTGCGTGGGAGGATTACTAATAGCGCCTATTACATTTTGGTCTACATGACATTCTTCATGAAACTGCTCTACATAAAAAAAAAAAAAAAAAGAAAAAAAAAAAAAGCTGCTTGATTTATCTATTGTGCCTACTATCTGATGTATATGATGAAATGCTAACTTGTTAAATGTTCCTTTATTTCTATTTTACTGTGCACAAAGAATACTTATTTAAAACTCATTGTTGCAGTCCTATGATGCATGACCAGAATTGTAACAAAACTAAAATTATTCCAGAAACTGGTGGAGTAAAAAAAAAAATTACTTACTGAGCCTTTTGATTATCAGGAATCCTGCACAAATCC
>NW_028185350.1:2200850-2213092 GCF_003343005.1 Rhea americana | reverse complement strand
GGCTCAGCTGCAGGCAGGTGCTGCAGGGAGAGGCCGCAGGTGCCGGCTGCCCCCCGCCCTCGGCTGCTGCGCTCTCCCCTCGCCCCGAAGCAGCGGCCGCGGCCGAAGCGTGGCCTTTCCCCGCGCCGCTCGCGCTGCCCGAGCGCCTGGCGCTGGTCCCGACGCCTGTGCCCCAGCCCTCTGGCCTGGGGAGCACAAGCAAACCTTCCCGGGCAGCTCCGGCTGCAAAGCAGGTAGCTGGTGCCCAGCGGCAGCTCCCAGAGGGCTGTAACCTGCAAAATTAAAAAAAAAAAAACAAAAAACAACAACAAAACAACCCCAACACAGATAGCACCTTTCTGCGCCCCCACCCAACTGCTCCAGCACGGCTGAAACGCCGTGTCCGCAGTGCGATACATGTGATTGGCAAAAGCCCCACAAAGCTCAGCAAGACCTAGTGCGACCTAGTCCATAATGACGCTGTTTTGCGTATTTTTTGCCCTCCCTTCCTGGTCTCTGTTTGTCATTTTTTTTCAATTTTTGACTCACTCAAGAAATTTTTTTTTTGAAACTGAAAACAACCAGCCAAATCCGTTCAGCTATGTCAAGGCTCCTATTTTCTTCCAGCAACAATTAATCTTCAGTCATTCAAAACAAGAAACTCGTGGTACCATTTCGCACAGGCACTAAAAGCACTCAGGAGGCTCCACTGCTTGCGTACTCACACCTGCTTTCCGTGGAGCACRGCCGAAAATTTCTTGCAGGTCACTTCAACGAGTTTACATTTCACCAGCAGGCGATTCTGTTAACTGCCTTACCAGGACCCCTTTGAACGGGCTTTGGTACCCTCCCTTTGCTTCTGACACAGCTTTTTGCTTCGCTGACATAACCAGCTTGAATTTTAAGGCGCCTCTACACTTCGGCAGAGTGCACAGGACTGTGTTTAACCTACGTGCTGCCCCCCCCCCCAGCCAAGTCCCTTCCTTCACAGATCTCTTTACAAGTAGGTGCTGTCTGGTGCTCATAAAAATATTACAGAGGTACAGACTGCCCCAATGCCCCAAATCCCGTCCCACCCGTGTTGTGCCTGTGACACCACAAACCGCATCCGACCCGGAACCAAGCTGCAAGAAGCTTAGCACAAAGTCAAGAAGAAAGGCCTGGGAAAGGGAAAAAAAGGTCTGCTGAAAGAGTAGCTTGCGGGAATAAAAAGGCACCGGGGGGCCTGAAGGCCTCGGCCAAGCTTTTGAGACTGAAGAACRGATCGATGAAGCTCGTATTTGCTTGTTCTACTTTGYGTAAGCKTCACATCACAAAACAACCCCACCAAACAACACCCCCCCTACACAYACACTTCCACACACACTAAAACATCCTTCATCTTCTCCACTGATTAACAAAGTGCTTCAGATTGGGCCTAGGAATGAAAAGCTCTCACAATCCACTAACACGTAAAACAGCAGCAATCAATTGCAGGTTCTAAAAATAACAAACTCAAGGAAGTTGAGGCCAAAAAAAAACATAAGAGAAGGATAAGAACAAAACAAATCATCCACTTTTCTTAAAAATCTTTAATTTTTAACTTGTTTTGGAAGAGGTGGAAAACAAAAGCAATTCTGTATTTCAGAATAAAGACTATCCATAGCRCAGAATGAAGGACAGTTTTCAGAGAAAACCATTGCACTAGACCCAGTTCTACTGAGCTACTCAAAATATTGCAACAAGGCTAGYGGACAAACCGGCAGACGGCGAACCACCCCTCCGCTGCGGCTGGCTCCACTGAACGCGGGCTGCTGCGGCTTTCCTCCCTGCTCAGACGACTGCGATCTGGGCAGCGTGCTGTTCCCCACAGCAGGGCACAGGCTGGTTATCCCTGGCACAGTCACTGGCCCTCACAGGCTCCAAAGAACAAGCAGAGGGGAGGACCCAGCAGGTCAGCTCCTGAGCCGCTTCCTGCAGGGAGGCCCGAGGCACGCTGGCAGGCGGTTTGGGATAAAACAGACTGGCAGTACGGAGGAGAGGCCACGCAGCATYGCTGCGTTCACTTAGAAAACAGGAACAGAGGAAAAAGTTGCAGAGATCGCTACAGCCCTGGTTACAGGGATTTCATACCTGCTGCTAGTGCCGCAGCCCGGAGGGAAGGACCCAGCTCCAGCCCGGGGCGCAGAGGAGCGTAACACTGCGGTTTCCAGCACGCTTGCCACTGCACGTTTGGCCACCAGGATACAGGTTACGGCACAGTAACTCACAGTCATCTTCAAATCGGCTGACAGAGGCTGTTACTGAAGAACTAATCCCTAAATGGAATACACTGATTTCCTCACAGCTACCTATCCCAGCTTAAGGAAGCCCTTATCAGTGACAGCAAGAGAAGTCGACTGCAAAAAGCAGATTACTGCAAGACACATTTATGATTTACTCAAAAATCCAGCCATTAAAAAAAAATTGYCTTTACCAGAAATTCCACAGTGGAAAAGTGATATTTCACTTCTCAGGAAGAGAAACACTACTGAGCTATTCACAGTAGAAACACAGTGCATCCCAGTCTACYGTAAAATAAGAATGATCTTGTGGGTGACTGTATCACTGATTTTGCCTAGAAAGGCTGCTACAAAACATCAAGTTTCACACTTATTTCAGCCATGCAAGTTTGGAACTTGCTACTAAAATAATTGTGTGTTTGACGCACRTGTTAAGTTATGAAAGCAGCAACAGGCTTGCTTTTGCTTAGTGTTGAGCTCAACTCCGATTCCACAAGAATCCTGAACTTTCCAGGTTTTAGGCTGGTGTTTGTATTTCTTACAGTCTGCAACACTGCTGAAGGTCTTCAGTCCATTGCTGTCCTGACATTTTTCAGCCTAATCAATTAAATAGGTGAATCTAACTGTTTTTAACTGAGCTGACAACTGTCACTGACACTTTGCCACTCATTGTGAAGCTGGCATCTCCAAGAACTTCCAAGGTGGGACTGAAGAATAAGGCAAATATAGGAGAACTTGGAAGTCTCAGAAACAATATGAAATCAGAGTTCATTTGCTACAGCACAGAGCAGAAGTACATTTGGTTAAGAAAATAATTTGTTTTTTCTGAGACTGCACTGGCCCAGAACACTTGGTCACAAACTACCACAATGTTTATATTGGCTTGTACAGCAAAGTAGTCACATATTTCTTCTTGTAACGATGTGTTGCACTAAGCACCATCACTCCGTCCTACAGGAGATGGAAAACAAAGGAGCATATTACACAGTTATCTAAAAGCTGCAAGTGTGAAGAACATCATGCCTCGGCCTCTCACCTTGATAGAAAGTGCGTAAAGGTGGTTCAGCATTACATGGTTGGGTTCAGGGAGTAAAGCAGGATCGCACTGTGCAGGGGGAAAAAAAAAGAGGGGGGAAGTGAGACTGGGAAAATAACAGGCAGGAAACAGTAAGAACTCACAGCTTAACCATCACAGCTGATGGGCAACAAACACTGCCTGCAGCTGTCTGGCCATACCCACAAATACATCATACTGCAGTGTCCTTCTTACACTGAGTCCCTCAACACAGATACGGTTCCAGTACAACCTAAGCTCCTCACAGGGTAGAACCCTCTGGATCCTCTCTGCAATCACGAGAGAGACCTCAATTATTCCCTACACGCTTTTGATATTTTCAGCACATTTTAATAGTGCTGCAGTGGGAAAATCTGGGTTTCTGGAAGTAAAGTAGCAACTCAGTTTTCTTTTCAATTTTGCAAAGAGTCAGTTAGAAAGATAAATTTGCTACAGATGGATCCATCTGGACTTATATAAGAGGCAATTTATCAACATGGCAATTATTCCAAGGTTTTTCCTTGACTGTCCCCTGTCTGTAGACAGATTTTTTCTGTCTGTTCACATTCCTTAAGGAACTTATCCAGCAATGTACTCACAGAAATGCCTGTGTCCTTATTCAGGATGACCTGCAGCARGTGGGGAGGAAGAATGGGTGGAGATTTGAAGCGTTCCTCTGCCTTACAAACATAGGGTTCCTGGTGGTATGGTCCTGGGGGTGAACTTGACAACTCTGCCAGAGAAATGTTATATATTTACTCTTAAAATATTCTGGAAGAATATCTGCTCTGTACAAGTTCTCCAAGCAGATTCTCACATCTGGGAACTTGGAACCAAAAGAAGTTAATGGCACGTAAAAGAGCTGTAGCAGCTGATGTAGTGTCAGAGGATCAGACACTGCCTGAGGAGAGGAACAACAATCATGCAAAGAGTTTTGTATCTAAAAAAAGGAGATTTAACATATCCCAGGCCTGTCTGCCTCAAGACCAGCTGCAAAGATCTAGCAGGTAGGGTTCTGAGAGCCTTGCTGCACTCCAGAACATCATCATCCCAGCACTTCCCTGCATTGCCTAGCACTTCTRTAGCGAACACTTAACAGAACATTGCTGCACAACATTATCCCCAAGGGAAGTACTAAAAACACGATATGCAAGTGTAAAGGCAGGTATTTTTCCAGTGCAGGGACAGAACAACACAAAGAGCTCTTCAGAGTAGAAAGCAAGATAACAGAAGGTTGTCACAGCACTCAGGGGACAGGGTCTACTAGAGTTGCCGCATTGCTTCTTGCACTGTCCTGATCTCACAAATTCCACTCTTTCTCCAAAAAACCTTTGTCCAGGGTGAAGTGGTATAGAGCAAAAACAACTGCAGGCACCTTCTGCTTCAGATATAAAGGACAGGTCTTCTGAAGGAGGCAACAAGATGCTACGATGCTACTTCAATCATGGTCTCAGTCCCTACAAAAGCCTATGAAGAACAGGTGGCCAAGTTGATCTCAGAGATGATCCAAGATAAATCTTCTATTACACCAGAACACAAAACTTAAGGCAAAAATAACTTTGCCATATTATTCTGCTCAAAGATATGGATTATTTATACTAAACTGACAGGATACAAGATACTCCCAAACCTGTGACAGCATTACTAAAATGTATCTCATTTGCACCTCTTAATGTGCATCTCCTGATCTCCTGAGCCCATTTCCATAGTAAAGGAAAATGGTATTAGGAGGAATTTAGGTTGTAAACACTGGTTTGATGTTTTAAGGTAGAGACTGATCCACTGAGTGTGCTAAAAACAGTCATTTCACATTGCACAGACAAATAACAGTTATTAAGCACCCAGGATTCCTCCTAATCATATCTTTAATGACCTACACGGCTTSGTCAATGGCTCTTCTGCCAGTCCATCTTCTTCCTCTGTGCATATGTGATCCCTGCACAAGTCCACAGAGCCTGACAAAAGGGGAGATTGATCTATACTGGAGCTTTATCTCAAGACAAAAAGGAAGAGGGAATTTTTTTAACAGATCTAACAGATACAATATTAAATTACCAGTAGCTTCATACCAGACATGTCAGAACATTTTTGGGAGTCCACCATCAAAGCATCGAATACTTCAAAGTCGGTTTTCTTCACCTGAATGATGTTGTTGACAGTACCTAGCTGGCTGGTTACTACTGGCTGGGAAGAAATAGGAGACACAAGTCACCATAAAGAAGCTTGCAGGACTGTTAGGATTCTGAAAACTATGTAATCAGTATTAACAATGAGATATATTCCTTTCAAGGTACATTAGTATCAGATATGGAAAGAGTTCACTATTGCTGAATTAGTGTTATGTTAAAAGGTAGGTACACGATTTGAGACTGGGGAGGGATGGGAGGAATCTGTATCAGCTGAACCTGCTAGGTCCACAGACTCTTCAGAAAATCTTGGGCTATAGTTAAAGCTAGATTAAGTTTGGGCTAAAGTTAATGATTAGGCCAGAAGGAGCTAAGCTTTACTGCTAGTTTCCACAGGGATTTCAGAGCCAGGGTAAGATTTAGATGGCCTGATATAGGACAGGGGATGGGTGGTTGCATGGGTTTTACTCCTAAAGCTAGAATTGAAGTCCAGGACAGAGGGTCTAAGAGCTAAATTTACTACACGGTTCTGCAAAGTTTGCAAAAGCAGCAAAAAGCCTGGAACCAACAGCTGTGAATGGCTAATTCTGAAGCAGGCAGGACTGCTGGGCAGGCTATAGTTAAAACTAGTTTTATTTATAGCAGAGAAGGAGGAAAAGTCCTGGTGCCTGCAGGAATTAACAGCTGATAAYAGATTTTGGTGCAACTGCTGGACTATGGATAGACCCAGAGCAGCAATAGCAACATTCTCGCAGAGACAACAATCCAGACAGAGAGATTTCAGCTGTCAGCAATGCTACAGTGTTCTCAAAGTCAGCTGGCACCAGACAAGAAAAGCTCGCCATCACTCATAAACCAATACCCAAYGGACTTTCGTCATCTATTTCCTACAAAATTCTCCTGTCATTTCACGCTCTCAGTCTGGTGCTACCTACCAGGTCAGCTGGCATCAGAAACATCTATCTCAGCAGCTTAAAGTCAGTTACTGTTGTTAACAAATGCTTCCCCTYTGAAAAGGCCAGCTACTGCTGCAGAAAACAGCCAGCTTCTCCTCTTCATCAATCAATAAACACAGAGAATCAAAGAAAACATTACCTCTGAAGGATCGTGTGTCCACTGGCCATCCACGAAGAACTTATATTGATGCTCTCCTTCCGGCAAGTCCAGGATTGCCACAAAGTTATTGTGACTGGAATTTAAGACAATCACCCATGAAATATTCTGARAAGTACATCAATCTCTGTGACAAACATCATAACATAGAACACAAGTCTCCTCAATATGCAAAAAGTTAATACGGGAGCACCATGTTTAAGAGAATCTCTTGTGCAATCTAACGGTAAAGAACCAAATTATAGTTAATGTTAACATGACATGCAAGTCCTAACACATTCAAAATTAATACGGATACTCTTGGCATAAGAAACTAGTGGATTACTGTTGAACTTTCATAAAGTCATTCTGACATCCTCATTTTACTTGTTAGTACATAAGACCTCATTTTGTCTGCTAGGCTCTCGTAAAAAAAAATCACTTTTTCTTTTCTTCTAGTATTTGTCATCACAAATTGCATTTCATARATGCCAGTGAAATGAATAAAAAACAACTGGAAGATGAAAGCAGCAATTCTGTTGCTTTGACGTACTTTGGGTTTGAATAGCTATTGTTTGGTAATTTTGACATCCTTGTGCTGTGAACTTCACGGTCCTTCGGAACTCTTTACTGCCATCTCAAAGACGCTCAGAGACGGCCAGTGCTATGTGAACAATTCAAACAGGCCATACCATCACAGAGCTGGATTTGTGTATCCAATTTGGAATAACGAACTCTTTTCTACTTCAGCCTGTTTGATTCAGTAGTACATATTTTTTCAGTCTATAAAGAGATCCATATACCTCCTTTCCCAAAACATCTACTCTAACAGGAAAAAAAAAAAAAAAACTTTTTCAGTAAGGAAATATTTCTGGCCTTCTTCCAAATTCATTTTGCCTTCTTCCAAATTCATTTCACCATCTTCTAGACTTTCTACTTTGACTGTAACAGTAATACTGATATTCCACTGGTTTCTTTTCTCCCTCCTATCTTGGTAATTGTTTCATGGTGCTCATGCACAGAACAATCCTTCCATACCATTTCACCAGGTTTCTACACTCCTCCCTCAAGTTTCCTAAGAAATTAAGACACTTCTGCAATAGTAAGCCATTCACTGAGGTAAGAAACACCAGTGAATTGCTAGGGATATCTTTTATGGCTAGATCTTCACTGCTAGACAACAGGGCTCAGATCAACACTTCAGTCCAGACTCACCACCACCCACAYTGGTTTGTACCAAACACGTACACAGGTACAGAATTAAGCTGAGTTCCAGAGCTCTCAGGCAGGGGAAAGCACACGGTGCTTTAACACAGGTCTAATCTCTTGTTCATGCCATTTACCRACAGGTATCCCAGGCTCAGAGCTTCCTAAGCAGAATTCAGATCAGTACATGTGCCATGGGAGACACTATGTTTAAATCCATCTTCACTTTATATATGCTAACTCTACCCCAGCTAGTAGACTCCGCACAGCAAGATTTTGGGTCACTTATATAGTGTGACTGGTGAACTGCCATTGTCACACAGCACAGCTGGCATCCCTTGCCATCCAAGAGTCAAAAAACAAGAGAAACTTTGATTCTTGCTCCTCTCCTCAGGACCTTAGTATGAAAGTAGAGTGGCAAATGCAAGCACAATATTGTCTGACCACCCTTCTCACTGCACTAATCATTCCCAACCCTTCGGGAGTAATAATGTACAGTATTAGTATTACTGTACAAGTTTTTTTTACCTCCTTGTCAGAGGAATTTTACTCCAGTTGTTGAAGGACCCAGATAAATAAACTTCTTTCCCTCCTCCAGTCCAACGAAAGACTGTCGGTCGAGCTTGAGTGGGAGTTTTATCACTAACTTCCAAATCTTGTTGCCAGGCTAAGAATTCTTCTTTCTCCAGCGGAGCCTAGGAACACATCTTAATCAARAACAATTTGTAACTGGCAGACTTAGACAATTCATATTTCACTATAGGCATTTCTGCGCTTAGGCACGCTTCTCYAAGGTGCAAGTTTACTGTAGTTTTTTTCAGATAGGATTAGAAACTGGGCATTTCAAGAACTCTTTCACAAGTTCCTTTTTAAGTGGAAGACAAAATACTCCTTTTCCAACYAAACCTGAGTTAGGCTCAAAAGGAAACACTTGAGCTCACAGCTTTGAAACTGCAGAGTTTACAAAATATCTGAAKATAGGAAGGGAGAGAAAAATAATTACAAAGAAATATACTTAGAAATATTTGGATTGTACAAATATGGGACAAATAGGCACAAAATTTGTAGTTGGATCCAGAAAGATTTAGGKCTATCTAAAAATGTAACAGTGCAATTTATTGTTAGATATTCTTATGGCACACAAGTGAGATATAGCAAAAATAATTTCTAACCATCTACTTATAATAAGCAAAAAGTAGTTAAAAAGCCTTTTAATATGCAAAATAATAGACAAATGAARCATCACTGGTGACTGCAAGAGCCTTAGGGGTCTGAAAGAACCTGGGACACTTAGAACTGGGCAAGAGCTTTCCGCTAGTTACCTTTTAGATGTTCTACAATTAATTCTTACTGGAAAACATGACATTACACTCATGAAATCTGCTTGAATATCAAAGAAATGTCTCTCCTTAGTGTGAAAAGCAAGAGAAACAGTCTACTTTGTGTGCAAATTCAATTACAGAATTMCTGAAGATTGCTAACAGCAGCACTGACTTCAATGTGACATTACAACCGGACAGTGTTCCCGAGCTGCTAATGTTAGAAGACAAGAACAAACCAGCAATACCTTCATTTCCTCCGAATGGAACAAGTCTGCATCCTCAGGACTATCCATTAAGATTTTGGGTCTATCACCCTCTTTCGTACTGATGGTTCCTCCTGAAYTGTCACCTCGGGATGCCTTATGCCCATGACGCTCCAGTCCAGCTCGCTCACTACTTGTGTTCCCCATTTTCTAGAACCCTAAAAGAGAAGGAAAAGCCAGATTAGCACACGTATTTTTGAAGTCACAGTACCAGTAGAATCATAGCATTGGTGAGGTTGGAAGAGACCTCTGGAGATCATCTAGTCCAACCCTCAAATGAGTGYCCCATACAGGGATAAAACCTGCGACCYTGGCATTATTAGCATCACGCTCTAACCAACTGAGCTAAACTTGTTTCAGCAGGCAGGACAGCAGACACATCAGGAGAGCTGGACTCTGTTTCTGAGTTGAAGACTTTAAGAAACTTGATTAGTCCATCCAAGTATCTTAAAATTGTACCATCCTCACAGCACACCTGATATTGAACTTTAGTTCAACATCCTAGCATCTCTTCAAGGGTCATTTCATTCTGAAAGCTCACCAAGCAGGTGTTGGTCACTGCAGTGCCCTGGTAGTCCTTCACAAACTGACCACTTGTTTTTCTAACAGCCTTTTGAAATACTTATACATAAAAAGTTCTACCAAATCAGTCAAAACACCAGTAGGACTTCACGGTCAGAGTGCTTCAAAAACAGCCTACTAAAATGTGACTTTGCTAGAAAAAAACAGYTAGCTCAGCTGAGAGCCTGCTGAGGATCCTTATACTGCCTGCCTGTGGCTTAGAAAGCACAAAAACAACACGGTCTCACGGAGGCTCCACAGGAGGCTTCTCTCCAGCCTCCACTTGTCTTTGAGACAGACAGGGACCTGCTGTGCAGGCAGCAGCACTGCTRAACAACACAGCGCCCACGCTGCCACATCCACAGGGAGAGCGGATGACACTGGACACTCTTCCTCCTCCGTACTCACGCATCCTGGCATCTACTGCTAGCGGTAGGAGGTGCACAAACTGAGAACTGCTCCCACATATCCAAGGTTTGCCCAGCTTAGATATTAGGATTAGCATTATTTCACGGCAAAAACATCAATGGGGTCAAAGACTCATGCTGATAATGGCTGCACTTTGGTGCATATTCACCTGGGATTCTTTGCTAACATATACAATATTCAAATTTCACAGCACTCATAAAGAAAGCTGTCACATGCTAGCATTATTATTATGTTATTCTTCCATGATTATTCTGCCCATTTTTACCTTGTAGCTCACTACATGTAAGGCTCACTAAACTTCAGGCCATGATTGTCTTAACATTTCCCTGACACACTCTAGCCAGCACAAATTTGAGGCAAAAACCATAAAGAGCAGCTTTATCAGTGTCTATATTCCAAGATTTTCAGCAAAAGTCTGAATCCAGAGTGTCCCAAATCATCTTTTAAGCGTGCAGAAAGACTATTAATTCACTTTGATTTTTTTTTTTTTAAGTTTTGCCTTGTTATATGATTTTGGTTCCTGCCATTAGAAAGGCAGGAGAAACCTGACATAAATGGGCATGTGTGATCTAGCTTTTCACCGTTGACTGCAAAGACCAGAATACACTTTTCCCAAGAAACCACCACTACTTCTGACAGAAGCTAACTGTCAAATAAAAATATGACATACCCTATTCTGACTTCTCCATTGTTCTGTCTGTGCTTGTTACGAAAATAACCTATCAGAACTTGCAGCTTTGGTAGCAGCAAAGAGCATTTTAGTTGAAAGGTCTCTAATCAGCTTTGACTTTTAACATTAAACAAAGCTGGGTTTGTATCTTGAAATGTTTCCTGTATTGCTTAGAAACACAGGAGGGCGGTTTACTCCTTGTGAGGATACTGAGGAGCGGAAAATGAAAACCATGAAAATTCATGTGACTGCGTGTGTCAATACTGTCTGTCAAAGATGACAAAAAAAAGCCAAACCTTTGGAGGGCCAGAATAAGTGAATAAAGTGGAGAAGAGCTAAAGYTTAAATGAAACGTTGAGACAGCCGAGAGAGCCCATAGGGAGCATCAGAGGCAGTAACTYTGAACGAAGCCCAGCCTGCCCTACACGTTCAGTGGCTGGAAGAAGGGGAGGAATCCTGGAGTTTGTTTTAACGAGATGCTATTCTGGATGCCGTGTCTCTCACAAGAGTCTAGAGAGAGTACACTACATTTCATTAAACATTTCAAGAAATATTTGACTACAGGGGCTAAATTATGAGTATATTAGTACAGCTGTGGGTATAACAGCTGTACTGGGTCAGAGAAATGGTTGCAGGACTAAGCTGACCTGACAGGGGCCACAGCAGGTTATCTAAGGAAAAACAACACAGAGCGACCAGATGGTGACTCTTCACCATCGCATTAGCCATAGCTCCAGCAATGACATTATCTTTGCTATTACCTTTGTAATACTTTTTTTATTACATGACTTCACAGAGCTGCTTAGCCACACAGTTCTGGGCTTTTCTCCCTACRCTTCTGAGTGGTATCAAGGAAGCAGATGTCACTGCACTTGCAAAGAAGTGTTTCACAACAAGCAATGTCTCAACACTGGGCAGCATTCATCTGCTTCCTTACTAGAGGGTATTCGGATGGTACTTGAATCATGCAGCAGCACCTTAATATTAGGAGTCATAAGAAAACAAGATTTAAAAAGTATCTTCTTGTAGTATAAAAAGATACAGGAACACCTAAAAACCAAAACACGAAAAAAGTTGGATAAAACTCCACTTGCTGCTTCCAGATTTAGCAGAACCACGACTAGTAAAACACTCCTACGATGAGCCCACACAGCCCCAGTTCGGGTCTCCCCGAGGGCACGCTCTCGCCACCGCGCGTAACTGCGCGGGCACGTTTCAGCCCCAATCGCCCCACGCCGAGCCGCGCTGCCAACCGCACGCGAGCGGCTCCGACCCCGCC
>NW_028185350.1:2120207-2200588 GCF_003343005.1 Rhea americana | reverse complement strand
CCCCGCCCCGCCGCGGCCCGGGTCCCCGCGGCGGCCGGCGGCACCGGGCCCTGCGCCGTCTGCCACCGCAGCCGTTCGCGCGGTTATTTCACCTTCCTGCCAAACTGCTGCCGCAGCTGTGCAGCGGAGGGTAACGTCCCCTCCCCTCTCTGTCAGCTGTTTTCCGCGGGTCGGCGGCGCGGGGAGCCCCGGGATGCGCTGGGAGGCTGCGGCTGGGCGAGCGCTGCGGTGCTGGAAGGGGCGCGGAGCGCGCTGCGCCGTGGCGGGAACCCGAGCCAGGGCCCGCTGGGCGCGCCCGGCTTGCTGACTGCCGGCCGGGACAGCGTGAAACCTCCAGCGCGCCGCTCTGCTCCTCTGAGGACGCCGCTCCGCTGTGGGTGTTTTTCTACCCGATCAAGACAACGTCCGTGAGGYACGCTGTGCTGCTGTGGGAAGGCTGCTGCGGGGACAGACAGGCGGACCGCGCTCAGCACTGACTGCAGGAGGTTTTGCGAACAGCTGTGTTTAATTTGTCTTTTGGGGCAGACTGCCCTGGCACTCAGCGCCTGCCGGAGGGGCTGCGCAGGGAGTGGGGGTGGGAGGCCCTTCCCCAGCTCCCCRGAAGAGTTACACCACTGTAAAATGCAGCTGTTGCTCTCTTTATATTTAACGCAGCTTAGCACTCTTCAGTTCTTTGTCTCCAAACATGATTGTTTCATCTCCTCAGTTCTTTTTTGACCCCTCTGCGTGTGCGGGTTACGTCTGGCACTGACTGCAGCGTGCATCGGAGGTACGTGCTCCCTTCAYCCGTCTGCCGTTTGCCTAACAGGAACAGTGTGCTCAACTACACAGCAGCTGTCCAGACCCACTGCAAGCAACCGCACCTTCACCTTAGGGCCCACCCTCTCTGCTTTGCAATGATGTTACTCGTAGGAGCCACTGACCAGTAAGAAAAYGCAGGTTAAGGAGTGCTAACAGCTCATGAGACCGTGGCGAGTGGTCTGCAGGAGGTCCAAGCATCACCTTGCATTTACACTGCTTTCAGTTTAAAGTTTCYGTATAAAGTATGCTGACTCCTCTGTACATGGCGATGGCCCATCCATGCATGGTGCGCCACACTCCAGAGCCGTGGGGAGTCACTGGCTGGTAGATGGGACAGAGGCTGTGCACACAACTATCTCAACCTCTCCTGTTGATCACAGGCATCTCAGCTTTTTGGTGGCTGGGCCTCACTGTTGCTACTTCTCCTCCTCCCTCTTCTCCTCGTGACTGCTTTCTCTTCACCTCTGATTCTTGTCTTCCCTCACCACCATGTGGGAGCAGCACAGTCCAGCAGCAATCAGCTTCTGTATCTTGCTATGAGTTGCTGGGTCCCCATGAATTATGAGAGCGGAATAATATTACACCATGGACAATGAATCTTATGTGAGGGCTTACCAGTGCTGCCCACTAAATCACCACCCCACTCTCATGGGCTTATCCRTATGCATGGTCCTTGCATGTACTGGGGTATTGTTTTCTCCTGTCAGCTCAACTGGGAGCCCTTACAGCTGTTCATGCGGGAGATGTGGGAAGCAAGGGATTAGCTGCAGACATGCCACGAGGGCCTGGCAGAGCTCGTGCACTCGCTGTTTTTTTGGAACCCTGGTGTTTTGCTCCAGCCTTTAAGTGCATCTATGATTTCTGCCTCCTTCCATGCTCTGCAATCTGATGGTAGCTAGGGCATAAAACTGCCCCCCTTCCACTTCAGCCAGCACCAGCCTCCACACACCAAAAGAAGACTATAAGGCATGTTTTCTGCTCCTGCCCCTTAGTATACCTGTCTCAACATTGCTTTCTTATTGCTGGACCAGGACAGAACAGAGGGAAACTGGTTCACATACTTCCACCAACACTTCCATATTCCCTGGGTCACAAATGAGGTTCCTGTTTAACCTCCCTAGTGAGAAAATCAGAGGTGTGACATGCCACTGAAATCATTGATGATGATGATGACTCTTGTCTTCTAAGCTGCCATATCTCTGAGATGGGACATGCAGAAACGGGTTGCAGGCTTAGCCGTTACTAAGCGTTCCTGACATTATTCCCACAGTAATTCATTCCTTAACTGAACAGTTGTGTAGATTGCCGTAAATTAATAATGCCCATGAATAATGACTGTAAGCATTTTCAGTACGAAGGAGAGAAGAATTAGATAAAAATCACCATGCCTCTGAGACTGCTAATACGATCTTTGAGAAGACACTTAATCACTTTTGCCTTTATCTATTAGCTTTTCATCAGCCAAATGAAGATGATGCTAGGTTGGCCAAGTATTGAAAAATCTTTTARTATACAGAATTGTAAAATATTTTGTTCTGGTAAATTCAGGACTCTGCTTGTGTTCCCTGCCCACATTTCCATAGAATAAATATTCACTTTAAGCAARCATTATATTTAAACATCACAGAAAACAAATATGAGGTTACTTTAGCATTAGTAATCACACTAACAACATGAAAGTTCTAAGACTGTGCTTGTCTGCTCAGGAAAAAGAAATGGTATCATGGGAATGGCATGGTGAATCACAGCTAGACAGCACAGCTTGAATTGCAARTGGCAGGCTGCAGGGTCAAAGGAGCAGCAGAAAATGAACTGAATAATTTTGAGTAAGAAATTCAGTGGAAAACCCCCCACGCAGTTCATTTGTAGACTTCTTGCAAACCATAAAACAAGAAAAAAATGAATTGATTAAATGCTTTATCAGGTATCATGACTGTGCTACAGCACCTAATAGGGCAACGTGAGGTTTTAAAAGATGTTTGTAAAACACCTGTAGAATATGAAGAGCCATATGATCCTCGTGTCACTCATCATGTCAATACTCACTAGCAAAGGTGAGCTCCTTCTCCCCTTACTCACATCTGCTACTCTTCAACAAACATGAATTAGGTCTGGCCCAACTATTAAAATTCAAACAGGACATCCCATTCAGAAAACAATTTTAAGAGAATTTAGTTGTTGGCTCATAAGATGAGCAAACTTTGTCAAAGTTGTAACTTACAGTACTGTACAGGCTGAGGGGTCAATGGAAGTGACATCTTTACCACTGAGTCACTCTTCTCTCTTAGAGACACCTTCTCTGTTCATCAGCTGACTCATTTTTAAAGATAATAGGGGAAAAACACAATGGATCTGAGGTCAAGAGAGAACTAGGATAAGGATATATATGTCTTTAATTAAAGATGGTGAACACTGGCCTTACAAATTGGCAGCCACAAAAAGTCAAAGCTAAACCCTTGTGCTAGTGCCCAGGAAGGTATGGTGTTCACCAGCCACCTATGCTCAGCCCAGAATCTCAGTATCACTGTTTGGGTTATCTCCTGGAATTGGTTAAAATGAGAAAACAATCAAATCTCCAGTGAACACTGGTTGAGATGTGTGTACAAGAGGCTGCCCTGGCTCCCCATTACCATGGCTCTGCTGGCATCCCTTAATTTCTGTAGGATTTGCCCTTCTCTTACCCSTAAGTATGTGAAGAAAAAGAGGTGCAATGGCCAAAAGTCTCAGATTGTGCAGTTTAAAGTCCTTATGAATCTTCTGGTATCCAACAAAGTTCTTTTTCCTTAATATAACACAAGATTAATTAGCCAAAGAGAAGAGCCGCCCTAGAGTAGACCATACACACCACAAACCGCAATATAAAGGACACACAAGCAAGTGCTTCTGCATACATGTAACTTCTCTGCCATGGAGACAAATGAATTGGATGGCAGGAGTAGAAAAAATTACCTTAGAGTTCAGGACAGGATAAATTAACATTTCAGAGACCTCCTGACTGGATTTCCTATTACAGCCTTCCTYTCTACCCTGGGCTCCCAAGTTTGTTCCTGCACATATTGGTTGAGCGACCTGTCTCCTACCCCCTTGAGGTCACTTCTGAATTTAGCCCATTGTGCCAGGCTGCCAGGGAGTGATGTAGAGGAAGTTGGGCAGCCTTCTTAAATGCTCGCTCACATTTCAGGAATGCATGCCACTGCCGTGCATGCAGAACATGCCGTTGTGCTTGGGAAACAGAAAACTGCAAGTGCACAAAAATTCACTCATGGAGCATTGCATCCCTTCCTGGTTCCCTTACTTTAACCCAGCACTGCACACCTTCAGCAACTGGCTAACTAAACAAGAGGTTGGAGATGGGGGKATAGCAAGAGGAAGCCAACTTTCARGTGGCTTTTCAGCTGAAGATGCTGCATATGAAAGACTGAGGGCGTAGTCCAGAAGAGCTGAGTTAGGCAGCAGCAATACAAATGATGCTGCACAGACCTTCCTTGTGCCTTTGGCTTTGCCTGGAGGGATCTCTCCTAAAGGCAGTGTAGGCTTCAGGTCCATTCAGCTTCCTCTAGGTTATCTCATTATCAGGAGTGAAGGTCTGGTGATATGGACCCTTCCCTCCATGCACCAACATATTCCACAAAGGCAAACGAACTGCTGTCAGGCAACCAGGACATGGCTTACCATCAGCTTGGCTCCAGATCAAACCATTGACTTTCTTTGTATTTAATTCTTACTGCTYTGGGGAATCCAGTCCTTCAAATATATCCTTTTGTGTGTGAAAATAGAGAGGCACACAAAATAAAGACTAACTGGGAAGATGACCCAGTCTTACCCCTGCTCATGCAAATCAGGACCAAAATCCATCTCAAGTTACTGGTTACAAGAAAACAGAGTCYGGATCCAGGTAAGGAAATGAGCCTAGGCTACATTATGACAGAGAAATGCCTGCACACTGTCTCAGCACATGTATCTGGGCTCATTCTGAGAGTGACAGGCTCTGTGGCAGCAATTAAATATAACCTGTCTCTGGGCTGAGAGGTAGACACCTGCCAGCCCAGGAGAGGTGAACACAGTCCACACCATGAGCACAGACAGCCTCCAGAGGTGCATGTCCAGAGACACAGGTGCAAAATAACACAGTTTTGAGGCCTCAAGCCACACAGGGTTCATGGATTGTGACTGCAACCACATAAATTGCAGAACCAGTGCCGATCTTCAAGTCACAATCTGTGAATTCCTGGGTGTGTTTGCAGGGAAACAACCGAAGAATTTAACTTCGTATTTTCCTCATGTCTTTTTTGCCGTACAATCTGCTGAAACATATACTGCATGGTGTTTCAACGTTTGGCTGACCTCCTTCATATGGCAGCGAAGAAACTCCTCTTATATTTAGAAGCCCTGTTCTAGGGTTACATATCAAGATACATGCACACTGCTGTTTTGCAGAATGCAGCTGTCCTGTAAGAAGCGAAAGACGCTAATCTGGTCCAGGAGCTGAGGCCAGCAATTTCAAGTTTCCATCTGTCTCTGCCTATAATACATGTAGGAAGGAAGAGAGCTGGACATTAGTTGGTGTCTTCAGCATGCAGGCAGACTGAAAAAAAAAAAAGGGGGGCAAAAAAAACCTGAAGCAGCTTTGTGAAAGGATGACTCTGTTCTCCTGCCCAGGACACAGATGTTAAGGTGGAAGATTTTTACTGTGATTTCCTTTATCTGTTATTTTTGAAATAGTATCATTTTGAGTATACACCTGATAGCTCATTCTTCTTTCATCAGCCTTAGAAGATGCAATGCATAATAGCAATGGGCCAAATCCAATCCACCCAGTCCTGGATGAATGATGATGAATGGCAGGTAATTTAATTTGCACTGCCTGTCAAAGATGTTGAAATTTGTTTGTATTGCTCCCAAAATATAAAGCAGGCACTTATTTCTCCATCAGACAACTGCATCCTGCCTTCCACATCTATTGCTGTCACCAGTGGTCTGGCTGATTTGGGCAGTCAGATGTCGTTCAGCTTCCCTATGTTTGATACTTCTCTCACAGCTACAACAGAGTGGTTTGGTTGTCCACGAAGCATATATATTTCTAGCTCCAGCTGAGTGGAGCTCAAAAAGGACCTGTGTTTGACTGCATTTCTCAAACACGATGATTGAAAATTTATGCAAATGTAAATAAATGAAGAGAACTTATACCAGTACATTAGCAAGGGAAAAATAAGATTAGCTATGACATAGAAGCCCTAAAGGACATTAGAGGAATTGCTGCATTTTCCTCTCTCTGTCACATTAAGTGGTTTAATATAAAGCCTTTATTTTTATACCGATCAATAGCACTGTAAGCTGTAAGCTAGCAACATTTATCTGAAGCACTGAAGAAACAATGGCTCAATTCTCGTTTATATTAAGGGCTAGACTTCAAAGATATCTAAGGTGCAAGTTAGATTTCCAGTATGGCTTTCAAAAGCATCTGAACAAGTCAGGTGTCTAGCTCCTATTGACCTAGATCCTTGTTAGACACTTTCAGAAATAATTCAAGTTGCCTATCTCTATCTTCTAACGCTCCAGCAGCTTTGGAAATCCTTCTCCCCTCTCACCCTACTAGCTTTGGCACTAGAAGAGTGCCAAAAGAAGAGACCTAAACAGTTTACAGTGTTGGAGTTTAGTATTTTGCAGAAGGCTGAAACTTTTTGTACACTGATGTACAGGCGTTACTATTGCAATGCAAAGTAGTGGAAATCTGGCCGCTGTTACCTGGTCAGGGATCCTCTTTAGCTACTTCATACCACTACTTTCCCCACTTGTGGTGGGAAAGCCCCAATGAGCCCACTGAGGGGCCACTCTAAAACCCTCTCAACACTCTTCTAGATGCTGTTTTGAAAATCAAGCCAAGAGCCTACCTTGCTGACATTCATTTATTATGAGTGTTAACTGATCTCTGACAACTTCTGAATGAATTAACTATGGCTGTCCACCAATTTTCCACTGGAAAAATCAAGCATAACCCAATGAAGCCAATGGAATTATGTGCATTGGTGAGAATGAAGCTGAATCTGAGCTAAATATTTTGAACTAGATAGCTTCCATCTCTGCTTTGCCACAGTTCAGCTTGTTGCTGTTTGGGGAATGAATTCTGTTCCCGCTAGCTGCAATATAAACTGAAGCAACTCCAGTTGACTCAGTTAGACTTTGAATACCTATATATATAGTAGCGTGACGGAACAGAGCTTGGCATTTAACAGGCAATTGTTATATTAATCTTTTACAATCTTATTTTATAATGAAATGATGCAGCTTCATATATGATTGAAAGAATATATAAGACCCTCTCTTCACAGATTCTTTGCATAGTATCATACAGGCCAGAAATCCTTTATTTTTGCTTTGATTCACTCTACCCTGAAATCGCCTAATGGATTTGTAGAAGGGAAATTATTCATTAAAATAGGAGAGCCAAGAAAACTTAGGAAAGACAGTTCCCATATACCAGAATGGACATGAATTAAAAGTAATTTTATTCCATTTCTCAATGACAGTTCTATTATATCTGACAACATGGCAAGCTACTAAAAGTCCCACAAGACATATTAACCATTGAAATAGTATTCAAAAACCAAAGAAGAGTATACAGAACAGCCAGTTCCTGGGATTATCAAAATCAGTGGCAAGATTCCCATGTGGACACATTCTAGCACTGTAAATGGTGAAGAAATCAACTGATTTCAGTTATACAAGTGAAGATTTATACTGAAGTAATTAAGGATAGATTATGCATTGCTGACTTCAATGAAAAACAGAATTTGGCAGAAAGAAAAATGAAAAAGCACATTAGAYGTGTAATCTCAAGGCACAGAAAATACATGCTGCTTCCATACATATGCTGTGACAAATACAGGTTTCTGAGAGATTTTTATTTTTGATTTTATCTTTGATAATATGTAGTTGTACTCTTTTCAAGCTTGTTTCTTTTTTCACTTGCACCTGCAATTCTCCACGAATTTCTGGATAGTCAGTCCTGATTCATGCCAGTGCAAGGAGAGTAAGTGTAAACTGACATAACTTGCTTGAACACGTAGTAACAATTAAAGCAATTGGAGCAACAACCATTGAATATGTAGCCATCCGTGTTAATCCTTACTAGAACTTACTTCTTTGAACATGGAATATTTGGGTGATGGAATAAATATGTTATTTCAAAAGGTTTTCAGCTAATAAAAACCAGCTGTCCCATGCTGTATTTTCGTAAGGTATCAAGAAATTGCATTAATTTAGAGACCATCAATTCTGTAATTTAAGGCTGTTCACTGAGTAGTAACGCAAGATCAGCAAGAGCCAATGTAACATCAGTAAGGGTAGAAGAATGTGTCCATGTCTAACTGCATTGATAAATAGACTATTCATAGCAAGATGAGAGGGTGAATCAAACAAAAAGACACTGACAAAGCAGAATATAATGAAAATATATGACTTGCTAGAGGAGCAATAACAAAGGGATGGAGAAGCACATCTACTTAAAAAGATCTTTTATCAGATGAAAAAAATAGAGAAAATTCTTACATGTACGGATCGAAGAATTTTAAAGAGAAAAATATGATCAGTACAACTTTAATGCAGGACTGAAGTTAAGTCAAGGTAGTTCAACAATGAAAGACAACAAAATAAAAAGGTATCATTAAGAAAAATATGAATGCTATGGAACAAGCGCGTCTCTTAATAATCAAATGATTGAAATCAGTCACTGCGTGGTGAAAAAAACAATGTGAAAGACTGAAAAGCTGAGGGTGACAAAGCAGCCGCTGAGTCAGAGTACACCCACAGCATTATAAAATYACATAGCAAGATAAAATCACGAACCTGTGGTTATGACTACTTTATGTTGAGGCTATTTTAAAGGAATATAAGAATCCTTAATGGCCTGACCAAAGCCCACTGGAGGCAACAGAAGTTCTCCTACTAGCTTCTGTTAGCAGGTTGTGCATCAGATCCTACACTGTGCACTATAAACAGTCTAGATAAGTTGGCTYTGTCTAGCTAGGCTCAGCCAGGGAACATCATGGATCCAGCATATATTCCACGTAAATTAGAAAGAAAAGGGAGTAATTAGGGCAWGATTTCTTTGTACATTAGGGTAAAAGAGAAAATTCTGCTTTATACTGAGATTCCCTATAAATAAATAATTTTGAATACCTGATCACACCACACTGATTAACTAACTGAATTATTAGTTGATCCACCAGCAACATGCCTCTGCAGAGAGACTTGTAGGGTCAAATCTAAGAGTCTGGAATGAAGAACTTCCTTTTCTTCTTACTTTTCCCCTCCTGAGATTTACATGATGATATCCTTCAAGTGCAGTCCTGGTCTTCAGATAGCATGCTGCAAGGACACAAAAATATGTATTCTTAAAAGAGGAAAAGACAGAGTTTGCCTGTGAGTTTAAATTATTCATCCTACAGATCTAATGGATACATTATGTAGTGGCATTTGGTCTCTTAACAAACATCCCTCTGGATTAGTGGTTCAATACAGTTTTGAATCAAAGCACTGAGTTTCTAATGGCACCAGTCATCTGTCAATCTAAACTGAATTTTTAAACTGGGTTACCTGAATCAATGCAAGTTAGGATCTTTCATTGCCAGGAAGTGGGCTCTTATATGCCAAAGCTTCATGAGGGCAACAACAACACTGATTCCTTRAAGTGGTACATAAAACAGGCAAGAACAATACTTTCAGCAGTAGACAACTTGGCAAATACAACAGCAATACATGCCTGAGTCTTTAAAGGAACYGGGTAACTTGGATTTTTTGTGCCTGTGTTAGGGGCAGGAAGATCTGAGAAGTTCCCTCAAATTCCTGCGTTAACGGTAAGTCTCAGACATTACCCATTTTTACAGATCTCACTGGCTTCCCTCTGGCTSCTGGGCTCTCTGCTGCTATCTCCTTTCACATGCTCCACCCAACTCCCAATTCTTCTCCATTAAGCAGCTACACTTGGCAGCTTCTTAAAGGGGGATCCAGGACATGCAGTACTAAACAGTAAATATATCCTCGCAGAGAGCATGAACTCCTTTGCTGATTGCCTGTTGGACGTCACTCAGGACTCCAAAAGGGGGGCAGAATATACTGTGGGGGYACTTCCTCCACACACACATGAAACAACTGGACCAGATTTTTTTATGTGGTTTGCTAAGGAAATGAGGCTGAAGCAATCACATTGCCTCAKTGCATCTATGTGTACCTGTCTATCCACTACTCAACTTTTGAGCTCACAGGTCACATCTGATAGATAGCTAGAGGACCTTAAGCTACTATGTTTTACAAATGCAGTGAAAAGAGATAGTGGATCAAAGAGAGAATCAGTTTGTGTTCTTACTGATAGAAAAGCAGCAGTGTGAGCTCACTGGTTACCTGGACACTAAGAATTAATGTGGGTAAAAGACAACAGGAATGCCCTGACATCAGACTTTGCACTAGTTAACTAACTACTGGTTACTAGCAGGTCAATCCCTGCAGCCAAAGGCAGGCAGACTTCCTTGGCTCTTTCTTTATTATGGAATGGTACAGAGAGCAGGATCCATAGTATAAAGATTGGGAGGCTGGCTATGTAATTCCTGTAAATTTGCAGGCCCTCAGCTTATTCTGTCTGTGAAACAGAGACACTCACTCAGTGATATGGTTGCAAATCACTTTAAGATCCTCAGGAAAGGGATGTCAAAGAAAAAAAAATAAGCTTAAAAATAAGCTTGTATACCTTCTCCCCCCTAAAGAATTATGTAAAAGAAAATGAATGCATACACTTGTTCCCAGCACATAGTCTAAATGCTTATTCCTTTTCCTTCCGGTAGGGATTATCAATGATAATGAAGCAGTATCAGCMGGTACTTTCTCCAGAGCCTGGCTGTCTCTCTGTTTTCCTTCAGAGCCATGCTGACAGGTGGTAGTATTGCTGTGACTGCCTTGGGGTGAAGTTCTAGCTCAAGTGAGATTAAAGAAGCGGTCAGAAGTTCAGACTCCTCTACACAAGCATTAAAATATCATAATGGTATGGATAAAAATCCAAAGTTGCTGAATATGACTATCCTTTTCATGCATGCACTTACCAGTGGATATATCTTCCCTGCCTGTAGCATTGGGGTTCAAGGTAAACAAAGATGATGATCTTCTGATCTGAATGAAGAGAATCTTGGGCCCTGGTCCATTGGCAGGAGTTGTTTGCATTCCTTTTCTTCAATACTTTGGCTACCCTTCCTCATAACAATACTGTCTCTATTTCAGCCTGTGCTGTGCAGAAGAGCATGTTTCCTTACTTCACTCTTACTGGTTCTCCACATTTCTATTTGGCTCATTCCCACTTGCCTAGGTGGCAGAGAACCACTGGAGAGCTGCACAAAAGTCATGGGCTTTAGCTGATATGCTTTTTTGCTCAGTCAGAAAGCAAAACTCTCATGAACTCTCATTCTGCTCCCAACAACACTGTCAGCTTCACCTAGACACTAGAGACAACCTCAGCAGTGTAAGAAGCTGCATATTGCTTCAAACTACTAACAGGCTATGCTGCAAATCCGGCAAGGGGTAGGAGCATGTGATTCCTATAGTAGCATGAAGTAGAATATGACACAGTGTGATCCAGTTAAGAACAGGGTTTGAGACCCCTGGGTCTCCTTCACTTAACTAAGGAGGTCCCAGCTCAGGATTTTGTTTCCCTGAATCCTGCTGGTGGGATTGAAATGACATCCAGAGACACCAAGCAACTTGTGCTGTCAGAAAAGTCTAGAATTTGGAAACTGCTCCGAAAATTTGGACACTGCTCTGAGAACAGAGACCTTGAACTACTGAACTCTCACTCAGAGATGAAATTATTAGCTTTCACTGATCAAAGGCCTTACCAGGAGACAAGAAGGCTGACTCCAAATCCATTCAAGTCAATGAAAGGCTTCTAACAGGACTTATAAAAGAGCACAAGAGCAGCTGTACTGGGTCATTGTAAACAGCTCTCTCTTCAGTATCTTGCTTCTGACAGTGACATGTTGCAGATGCCTACAGGGAATGTGTAAGAAAGGCTGAGCACAGAGTGATATTTCTGCCTTTGCTACCTTCTATCTCTGGCAATCTGCAGCTTAGAAACTTTCTGAGCCTGCAATTATATCTGCAACTTTACATTTAGGCTTTCTTTTGTGAATTCCTCTGGTTGCTGTTTCAAATTATGTATATTTTTGGTACCCACAGCAGCCTACAGGTGTCAGTTCCAGAGCTGCATTCTATATCATGTGGAAAAGTACCTCATTCTGCTTGTTTAAAGCTACTTTCCTCTGCTGTCCTTGATCTCATTCATAAGAGACAGCAAATAAATGCTCTTTATTCACCTCTTGGGGCCTTTAACTACCAAATTCCTAAGTCTCTCCTTACCAAGGCAAAGAGATCTTGTCTATTTTATCTTTCCCTATATGAAAGTTTATTTATACTCTGTTGCCTTTCCCTATTTTTTCTCTACCACATCTTTTTTGAGCCAGGGCACCAGAACTGCAGGCAAAATTCAGGATGTGGCTCGCAGCTGAGTGTAGCCTGTCATTAGATACCCTGCCATTAACTCTCTAACCAGCCCTATTACAGCAGGTAAGGCCACCAACCCAGGCTGATGCACAGAGTGCTCTGCACCATTTCAGTCTGTAGTGATGTCTCCTTAAGAAAGACAAATACAGCTCTTTCCTCATGGCAGGTCTTGACAGACAACATGCCTATGAGCACATATGCAGGGCTAAGACTCAGTGGTGACATAAATACTGGTTTAAGTTACATCTGAACAAGCAGTGCAAATGTAATTCAGGGCAATGGACTGGCAAGGTAGGAATGCAGGACAAGCTGACAGGAGAGGGTAAAAGYTACAGAATGGAGTAGGGAGAAGTTGGACCTCAAGTGTAATGGGGGATAGCTGTGATTTAGCACACACTGTAGCTTAACACAGAGTGATTCCTCAACATAAGGAACACACCAAAGTTTACATTGATCAAGACAGGCAAGTTTTATCACCGGGCTGTTAATTCTGGTGATGCAAGTGACAGCTTCCCCTCAGCTACATGCAGGGTCATGACTGAAAAATGTAGTGATTCCCAAGTGTTGGGTGGTCCATGCTCCTGGAGATATATAATATATATACATATGTATGTATGTGTATATATATATATATATATGTCTCCTAATGCATGTTCTCCAAAGATAACGTGCAGGTCTTATAGATAAATGATGCTCTCCAAGGCAGCAGGACAAGCCCAGAGTTGGCTCAGCACCAGGTAGATCTTAAATGAAAAGATCTTCAAGGCTGTCTCTTTGATGCAGGTGTAGRTGCCCATCACTGTTTTTCCTATACTATCGTTGCTCTGTAATTGAATAGACATACTAAGGTGTGCAAAGAAGCTTGGGGGTCAAAGGACAGGAACTTTCTGAAAAGTSAAAGGCCCTTTCTCTTCCTGAGTCCATCAGTCCTTGCTGATCTATTTTCAGCTAGGTGAAAAACAACCTTTCAGCTGTTCCTATGGTCTCTGGATTGTTATCAGATGCACACCCATCATCTCATCCACCAGATCCTGGGCACAGAGAACTGAATTCAAGACTTCGTGGGCAGTCTAATCCTAGTCACTCTCCTTATCAGGCAATGTGTCTCACAGACAATGACAAGTTAGTGTAAYGATGAGTTACGGGCACCAAACATTACTGTGTCATGTTCCTTCCTGTTCACTTTACAGTTCATAAGCATCAGAACAGTCCAAGGGAACTACAACAATACGTATGTCTAATCCTGTTTTTCTAGCAGTGTATACAATAATTATTGGGGTATAATTACTGTGAGTGTTTGCTCGAGGCAGGAATTTCTTGCACTTCCTCAGTCTGTAGCTTTTACCATTTCTTCATACCTTCAACAGCTCTAACTAGTGTGTTTTCTCCTGACTGAGAGGCCTGTGGGATACCATGGGAACCCTCCTCAGCTCTGCTTAAAACACAGGACTGAAGTCGCTTTCCTAAGCAGGATAGAATATATACTGGATTTGGATACTGAAAAGCAAAAAGAGGAAATGTGAGAGCAAATAGGTAACTTTGGCTGAAATTTTTAAGGGGCACATGGGATTTGGTACCCAAATGCTACAAATACTACWGAAATTCAACAAGTTAGGCAATGATCTCAAACCGATCTTCTAGAAATGTCATTCATAGAGAAGAAATTACTTGTCAGTGAATGCTGAAGGAACCTGGGTCTAGACTTAGAAAAGTACTTGCATAACTAATTCTCAGTGGTTTCAGTAAAAGATATTCAAGAGTGGCAAATAGAAGTAGATAACAGGGTCTTCAGCAGTTAATGTGGCAGTTTGCACAGAAGGGGGCCCAGAAACTCTGCTGAAGACAGCCTGGGACTGCCTGAGACTATGCAACACTGGTGGTGATGAACCACAGGGCACTGTTCCCAGAACTGCTGAAGCAACTGCCTGGCACAGCAAATGCCTTGACCCAGTTGAAGTTTYAGAGGGAGGATGCAGTTGTCTGGCTTGTGGCTGTAGGGAGTGCCTGCTGCCTCTCCTTGGGCTCGGGGTGATGGTGGTCTCACCTGTGGGAGCTGTGCTCTGGCTGAGGAGCTAAGTCTCCAGGAGAAAGGGCTTCCAAAGAAGGTGAGTAGGCTGCAGATCATCAGGGAGGACAAATGGGAGACTAACAGGGTCTTCACAGAGACCCTRTGGAGGGAAGAGCCCAAGCCTCATGATGCAAAGGATGAACAACTAGAACAGGTGTAACCAACAGGTGAGGAGGAACTAGTCCTGCTGAGGAAGGCCTCATAGCCCACTGAGCCTGCATCAACTTTCTGCACCAAGAARAAAAGGTGTGTGACAGTTGATGGAAGTTCCCTCCTACCAGCCTGACCTGGAGGTTTGCCTTCTAGGAGCTCAGCCTTGGGATGCTGKGGAAAAACTGCTGAGAATCATCTGGCCTTCAGACTCATTGCCCTTTGCTGTTCATCCATGTTGCTACGAATGACAATGCTGGGGACATCCTGAGTGCATTGAGAATGACTACAGGGTGTGAAGGCTGAGCAGGCTCAAGTGATGTTCTCCTCAATCTTGCTGGCAACAGGAAAGGCTCAGTTAGGAGTGGGTGCTTCCTGCAGGTGTGTGGCTGATTATCATATTCTTCTATTAAGGCTATTTTGTAYCATCTGACTAACACTGAAGTATATGTATTTGTTAGTACATAAGTAATTTTACGCTCGCTTCACATTATCAGAGACTCCAAAGTGGCTCTTGGTAAATAATCATGACCAAGGTGTACAGATGGATGTAYGAGACAACTTTGTGGAGAATGCAATGTCACCCATGTGCACACCAGTGACATGTCAAACTCAAAGAAAATTTAGCATAAGATAAAAATGCCCAAGAGTATGGCAACAAGGCAGACTCGGATTTATGGAAGCACTAAGGTAACCACAGAGGCCAGTTGGGTGCTGATATTCACCCATTTTCATGTCAGGAGAGTAAAGAAGATTGTTGTTTCCATCACACACTTTCTTAGAAATAAAATAAAATAAAAAAAGAACACAAAGAGCTCTTTGGAAGGTGACAGGTGAGAGGGGAAAGGGAAGTAGCAAAAGAGCCTGGAAAAGGTGAATCTACTAAACCTGCCACTTGAGTCCTGATAGAACTGAAGGAATCATTTGGCCAACAGACATCTATGGAAATGCTACTCTGAGTAAAGAAATTAATATCCTAGTGTGCCAAGGATTTCCAAGCTGCCTAATGCAGCTTTTTCTTATGAATAAATATTACCAAAAAAAAAAAAAGGCAAAACTTAAGAAGAAATGCAATAAAGCCCAATTATACTGATTTGTTGCTGCTTACTTCCTCCAGGGTAGGAGAGAGAGAGGTGCTTACAAATACTAGATAGATGTAAAGAGCTAAATACTTCTAATTTCTGGTAGCAGGCACATGGGAGAATTCACACTTTCAGCAAGCAGGGTCCCATGGTAGTRCAACTGAAATGTTGACTGCAATTACATGTAGCTGTGGACTGGTTAATGCAAATGCTTTTGGCCAGTGGTTTCAGCCATTCCTCATGCTGTCYTTCTCTTCCTCTACTTAGAAAAAAAAGAATTGAGTTGCTATACTTGTCTGAGAAATGATGAGTAAGGTGGTAGAAGTGATCAGGGAATTTACTGCTGCTGTCAATTACAAAACTTGGCACATCCAGCCTGAAGTGACTTGCTCTTAAATCTACAAACACAAGCTGAATCAAAATGAGATTCATGCTTGCAAAGGGTAYGGGAAACTAGTGAATGATACAGTCAGCTTCTGGCTCTGTGACACCATCCTCTAATATCCTAGAGAAATGAACTCCAGTTCCATTAACTTCTGCACAGTTCAATACGGTATACTTTAATTTTTTGTCTGAAAACGTTGTGTATGCTTAACCAGCTACRCCATTCCACTCCTCAGAGATGTTTGCATTTCACTGGTGGATGAGGTGATCTCTATTTATAGTTTATATATAAGTTTGGGCAGCCTTTGGAAGGCTTAGGGAAGATGGTGCTCCAACCAAAACAGCTAATAATAAATGGATTCAAATGAGGGATTTTAATGGGGAGTGCACACTACTAATGACAAAAGAACTTACTGTTGCACAACTCTAAGAAAGGCATTAATGTCCCCACTCTTTCTGTCCTCTTTTCCTAATAGATTTCTAATCTACCTACGTAACCACTTTGTATACAGAGACTCATTTCTCTAGCTTCTTCGTTACAGTTCTAGATATATCAGGCAGGTCAGCTATACAGCACTGAATGTGAACAACTCTCATCCACAGCAAGCCAAGTCAAAATTACATTTGTAGTCAGTTTTTATATAGTCATGACTACCTTAATATCAAATAGTAAAATAGTATTTGCCTGTCTTCTCCTCCTCGGCAAGGAAAAAAAAAAAAGAGAGAGACATTGGACAGATGATAACACTGAAAATTTGCACTTATGGACACTACTACCTGAAATCTAAGAATCTGAGAATCTGCACTTGGTCTTGCAGATGGAGAAATTGAAGGACTGAAAAATAAGCAACTTGCCTAAAGTAAACATCTAGGGGAGCTGCATGAGTTTCTGGAACTGCTGCTAATACTCAGTCCTTCGCACTTAACTACAGAAAATGGCAGTGTCTTAATTATGAAATAGGAAATAAAATTTTCTCTTCAGGTAAACGTGAGTGCATTCTTAAATTATAACAWTACTAGATGGTTATGATAGTCTTTCGTTTCTTATTCTGAAGCCCTCATACAAGRAAGAACTTCTTTTACTGGGACCGACTGCATTTTGCTTACCGTTGTGAAATGAACTACGCAATAGATTCCAATGATGACAAGGCCAATGATAATTGATGCGACAGCAACCCAGAGCGCGTTGCGACCCAGTCTTTTTGACCCTTCTATATCTCCTTGATTATAACTGTTTAAAGCCTGCAGAAGAGAAACAGAGAGTTTGTGACTATTGTTAACACAAATCAGTACACAAAGCAATGTAACCGACTTGACTAATACCAAGTTTATATAAAGTGGTACTGCAGAAAGGACGTCAGAAAATGGTGATTTGTTTAGTAACAATACATTTGCACTGTGTACAGTTCAAAGTAATGAGGGAGTTGTTCTTCTGTTTCACTCATTTTCAGTACCGCTCATTGCAACTATAGGTCTTCATCCTCAGTGGCGAGGAAGGGGTAGTGAGGCGGGAACAGGGGTAAGGAACTCGTATAAGCAGTATGCTTGTACACATCAGCAGAAGGGCTGTCAAACCAACTCCAATCCACTCTCTTGCACAAGTCAGTGATTTGTATCTCTGGAAATAGTATTGCTGTAGTGTATGTGAATTGTAGTTTACACAGTTCACAGAAGTTGGCCACTTCACTAGATGAAATCAGCTCTGACCCTCTATGCGGCCATAGCACGAAGAGGAAGATAAACAGGCTRCATTTTACAGAAAGCCTCGGGAAAAGTCCTTAAAGAAAGGTTACTAATTTCCTGTTTTTCCAGTGGTTTACTTTTTAAAACCAAGTTTGAAGAATTAATAGGTAGTAYGCTAGTGATGGAAAAAGCAAAATARACAAATCTAGACTAGCAGTGTTGTCCCGCTGTATTTTTGGRACATGGTTATTATTATACACATTCAGAGGTGTGCATCAAACATACAGATACTACCTCAACAGTCTGAGTTATGTCTATCGGTCCATGATTTAGCAGATGCTTTATATTCATTAAATGTAGAGATTATAAGGTGTGATAGGACCACTCTGATCTTCTAGTCTTGTGTGAGACAGACTGTAGGATTTTCTGAATTAATTTTTGTTTCAGAGTATAATTTTAAAATAATATATTCAGTGAATTACACAGAAATATTGCAGCATATGAGTCTAATGCAGTTTTAGCAACTCCTTTCAAGAATAATATGCTATCAAAGAACTTTAAAAGGGAGATTAATGCTAATAATTATTCTGGAAGATTTGGAGAGTTTGAGTTCATAAACCATAATTTTGGGTCCAGATTTCTTTATCAGATTGCACTATTGAACTATCCCAGCATATTTCCTGGATGGATCAGGTTATTCATGACCTGTTTTTTAGGATTTTGTAAGTATTCCAGAAGCAGGGGAAGGGGGAAACTTGATCAAATGAACTATGGACTAAATAATACAGGTTGTCTTTAAAAAATGACTGCATGAGGTACCACCATATGCTATTACTAAAGTGCTTTGGTCATGAATCATTTTTAAAGCAAAGATAGAACAACAGTTAATTCAAATACCTGAGACTGTGGGGAGCAGGAAAGGAATGAACACAGGTGATAATTACACAATGTTAAAGCTGCAAGTCCTATTTGGGTCATTTTTTTCCACTAGAAGCCAAATTCTGTCCCTTCTGTGCTGATAAAAGTACCTTTATTTTCACACATACTTTAYAGCTTTTAAATTTAGTCTGAGGCTATTCAGACAAATGGTTTTAAAGCAGTTAGACAAAACAAAAAGAAAAAAAAGCCATTCTGCAGAGAGGAAATTACTTCTAACACTTTGCCATCATTTATTTCCATAACAGCTTGGCTGAGAACATTTGGGCTCATTTGAAAGATCTTGATGCGAACAAGGGCAAAGGACTAAAGGTATTCAAAGATTTGATTCTCAGGAAAATTAGGCACTTTGAAGCACAAGGGATCTTGCAAGGGTCTTAAAAGTGTTGCCAATGAAATTCACTGCAGGAACACAAACAGGTGCCTGGCTTGGTTACAAGACAGCTTCAGAGTCATGCATCTCTCCCATATCAAGCACAGCAAGCTCGCACAACAGTAACTTTTGCTGCTATATGGAAATGTAACCATCTCAAGCTTATGAAACACTAGTGTTGCGACTAATGAAATACCCAGGTTACTACCATGTAACCAGGAATCTTGCAGTTTGATCCAAAGTTGAGTGGAGGACTTGAAAGGAGATTCATTGGCTTCTATGGGCTTTTGGTTAGGCCACGAACACCACCACAGTAAGATATCGAACATTCCTGAGGTTTTCCTCAAAATGACACAGGAAATGACATTTAGGTTACATGGCAGCTATTAAATAATTTCAAAAAATCTATGCTTTTTCTTTTTTTTTCTTTTTTTTCAAATTTAGCCTTACTGCTGAATTGCATATTCTCCTAATGCTACTTAACTTCCAACAACTTTTCTATCCTGTATCTAGTAGATGCACTCTCTGCCCAAATGTGCTTAGCCATAGGTATATAGCATGGCAGGCCTGGAAAACAGAAGCATCTCATTAGACAGCTTTGCTCTTCTTGCCAAGCAAAGCACTCTAGTTGTTAAAGCATACTTAGACATCAGAGGATACCAAACATTGCTATAGAGCCTTTTTTTTTCCCCTCAAGCGGAAAAACAATTAGGGACATTATCTGTGTTCTGTCAATTAGTGAACACACAGAAATCAATGGGCTAGATGAATCCTCAGTGTTAGCACTGCAGTAAGATCACTCGTGCCAAGGCAGTCCCAAAGCAATGAAGCCTAAATTCCCACAATTGCATCTCAAGGCTACTTGCTCTCTGGTGTCTAAGAAAGGCTGCACTGCAGACGCACTCCTGCTCTTAAAGGCAGCACTGATACATTTCTTCTCTTCCTGGCAGCCTACTTTCCTAGACATTTCGCTATCATATTTCTCTGGAGAATATCTTGGATACCTCTGCTTTACTGTCAAATTTTGTTGAGGTTGGCCAGTACAGTAAAAGACATACTGGAGAAAGAGGGAAGAGATGGAAATGAGAGTCAGAGACACAAACATAGGGTGAGATAGGATGACTGCCCAAGCCTTRTTTCCTTAGGGTGTCAGGCTAAAAAGCAAAATCTGATCATCTGAGCAGAMAGACAGCAGCTGTGCTGAGGCACAGTCACCCCAGTTCTCCACTGACAGGTGTTATCGTCACAAGGCAGGGCCAGCAAAGCTCCTCTCGTGTAAGTTATTCCACCATTTTTTTCCAACAGTCTTTTCTGCAGGAGAAAAGCTTTCTTAGGTATTCCCAAAATACATTCAGAAAGGTTAATAAAAAGGGGTATCAGGAAGAACATGGCTTGGCATAGTCTTGGGGAGGCTGACTTCTCCTCCTGCCTCTGTCAGTAACTGTGAATGTAGTGATTTGGCTACCGGGAGAAAAATGGAAAAGCATTGCTGATACCAAAGCCCTGACTTTATTCCTTTCACCCATCAGGGGACCAGCTTTCCATGACATCTGGAGTGTGGTTCTGCAAACACTTTATACTCGGATCCCCATCCATGTGGTCTCTGATGGAAATGGAGTTGTAAGCAAGACATGGATGGCAGCATCAGCTTGCAGTTCTGTAGCACTTTGCTAATGTATTTAGGAAGCCTGGAGAAAGTCTATGTAATTCCTGCAGATAGTGCATAAATAATTTACCCTGTACACTTTAATAAATAATGCCTTTTTAATCAAAATCCACAATGAGGAGGATGAAATTAACATTATGGATAAAGAAGAGGATCTAGGAGAGACAGCAAGGAGACAGAAACTTCTTTATGAAGAGGCTTATATTAAAGAGTATAATTTAGACAGTATTCAAGAAAAAAAAGGAAGATTTGGGAAAGCYGGTTGGGGTCTAATGTAAAGCTCTTTTAAGTTGATTTACTTCTATCTACTTCACCAGGTCCTTGGATCAGGCCTTCTAAAGCCTTAAATGTTACATCTGTGTTTATTTTTAAGGGCTAGCCAACACATACAGGAAACAGCATCTGCAAGTAACATTTGGACTACCTAACTTTTACAACAAATTTYAGTCATTTCCAGAATAATACCATATGATAATTTCTTAGACTTCTGCCACCTTGCTCACTAGGACTTCATAAACTAAAGCCACCCTTCTGCAGCTGCTTATTTACTTTTGCGACCACACTGACTTCACCAGGTTTGCACACAGCTATCTATAAAAGACGGTCTCGGTTCAGCAGTGAAACAACCTAACTTCATACCAAAAGAAATTTGCTGAATTAGCTACAAACCATTAATTCCCTTTAATGTGCATTTTCTGTTCCACATCCCTGGAACATCAAAGTTATTGCAAAAGCAAAAAGAACACTGYATTATTGCAGAAATCCTCCTCTACATCCCTTATAAATCTGGGCAGTCTAAACTGAGGTTATCTGATCAACAATTTCTGTTTTCTATGAGCCAGGCTGCAACAAACCTTATTTGGCTTTGCCTGCAAAGAGGCTCTCTCCAATTCAGACCAAAGGAAGAATGAGACATGCTAGCTAAATATGACTCCTCACTGCGTACAACAGATGAGGAAGGATGGAAAAGACAGCCTCAGGCAGCAACTCAGGACCAGGCACGATCTCAGCTTTTTGCCAAATGAAATAGGCAGATGAKGAGCAAGACACAATGAGCGGGGAGTTTGCTCTGCATGCTGTACACTAGACTTCTGCACCTCCAAGGATGGATTGAAAATGTTGTTGCAGAAAGCTTATGAGTTTGCAAAGATGAGGGCCACACAAGCATGTTTAAGAACACCTGCTGAGCCTTGTATTACTGAAGTAGTATGACAAACTGTCCCATATGGTGCTAGATGTGAAGGTACCTACAACCTACTTCAAGATACCTACAACCTACTTCAAGAAAATGTATTTCAAAATAAACTTTCTAACTGAAGACAAGTACCTCTGCACAGGAACACTTGGTCCTTGTGCTAATATGACCTGACCAAAGCCTTGGTCAGGATCTGAGCAAAAAGATCAGCTCTCAGGAACTAATTCCATCCTTTGTTGTCCAATGACTTTTAACACTCCCTTGCTCTTTGTCATTGCTTGAGTACACAAATGTATAGTCAAGGCATCTGAATCCAGGGGCAACAAATGGAGTCAAAGAACTTACCATTATCAGAACCCAGATTTTTATAGCTGAACTGCATGTTTGAACCATACAAAAGATCAAACAGAAATGCATCAGTAAAAAGAACCAGTTACAAGCAAAGAATTAGGGAAAAATAGCTTTTGAGAGACTGTTTTTAAGTTGCTGCAAATCTAGTGCCACATGGATTTAGACAAGCAATCTGCCTCCCAGATCTTTGAAATAAGAGAATTGAAGACACTATATTGAGAAAGGCCTGTAAGGTTCATTAAACTACTAGACCTAAGTTCTGGTAATTAAAAATACCTACTTGATTCATTTTTTAGTGTTGTCCCATAGGCTCCCTCTAGCTTCCTGATTCCATAAATCAGATGTAGCCAGCCCTCGAATACAGTAGTGTTTGTGTTCACAGTAGGGGAAAGAGGCACCCCTCCAGACAAGGAGCCAAAGAGCTCAGCATCATGCTGCCTAGCTGCAGTCTTGCATCAGAGGAGTCTCTGCCACGTGAGCTTCCTGACCTGGCACCTATGCTCCATCCTSCTGCCCTGATGCGTGTGGTCTCCTATGTGGTGGGAAGGAATGGGAAAAGGCTGAGCTAGGTACTTTTTGGAGTAGAACGATTGTACAGCAACATGATACAGCTGCTGAAAGCAACAGGAAGCAGGAGAACCTACGGCATCTGGCTGGAACTGCAGAAGAGTACTGCAGCGAACAGTAATCCCACAGTCAGGAGTCCTGGCCAAAGCCTTGGGTAAACAGATCTGCATTTACTGAAACTGTCGAGCAACCTTAACACCTGCGAGTGACCAAGAACTAGCTTGAAGAGGTAGCTCTTGTAACATCAGCGTATCAACTCGCTGATGCTGTTACCTTTCACTTCCACTGGTTATCCTTACTCCTCCGTTGTGATAAACGGTTTTCCTTTGCAAAGGAGGTAAGGAACAAGAAAAAGTGATCACTGCAATTGGGAGGACTTGCGAGAGCTCCATTCCAAAAATAAAGTCAAGGAGAGAAGATCTGGAACAGTAAGATTTGTGTCCCCAAAGGTGAGAAATAAGTGAGGAAACAAGTGCCAGAGTTGTAACTGGGGCAGCAGAAGAGATGGCATGGACTGAAGACAAATCTGTCATTTAATTTGGGGTGTGTTGGAGTCTACTTTTCGTGTGAATACTATTTTCATTATCAGAATTGAGAGCACCTAAGGACATGACACAGGCAAATAGGGTGCTGAACTGTGTCCCCTTTGAAGCTGACAGGACCTTTCCTTCCAGGCCCACGCTAGACACTGGAAATTTATAGAGAACTCCACTTCTATGGGTCTGTCTCTCCTCTAACACAAGATCTCAGCAACCTCTGCAGACTACATAGAGATCTTCTGTAAGAAAACAAAATAACCTGCTCTTGTATCTCAGTGTTAACTCATAGGGACTCTTAAGAAACAAGCTGGGACAGAGGGAAGAGGTAGATCCCAGCTGAAGTGGAGATAAATTGTACAGGTTGTAATGCAGAACCTAGAGCTGAGGTGAGTGGCAGTTACAAGCTGCAGCTCTAAAAGGCAGGGGAACAGGACTGCGGTAAAGAAGTTGGACGTTATTTTTATGGAAAAGGAAGGGTAAGAATGATGTTGAAATACAAGGCATTCACACATGGTTATTGGTTCGGTTTTTGTTTTCTCCCATTAAGGGAGTGGGCAGCTGAGACCCGCATAGACTGTTCAGCATTCAGGAAGCGCTCTTCCCACCATAGTTTCTATATATCCCATGGAGGCAGTTACTTAAGCCTGACTCCAAAAGCCTGCATGAACTTCAGCTAGGGCGGGGGTGATGATTTCTCCATATGGGGTGCAAACATCTTTAGAGGCCAAATTCTGTCCTTGGCAGTTAACTTATGTGCAGCTCCCATGCTTTGGTGAAAGTGTAGTCACAGTGAACACAAGCTCACCTCCCCCTGATCATCAGCTCTCATTACTTAATATAGCACCCTATGTGTCCACAGACAGAAATGATGCTGGGTACCAGCAGAACCAGATCTTCTTCAGTCAAGGAAGAGAACATACAGTACATGGTACAAAGCATACAGAGAATACACAGAGAGAGGGCACARTATATAGTATAATCAATAACAAAAGAAAAAGCGTATAGAAAGAATGACAGCTAAAATCTTTCTTTTCTATAAGAAAACGTTTGTGAAGATGGCTTTGAAATGACTCTTCTAATAATCTTTGAGCTTAAGCATGCATTCTGATATCAAGCTGTAATTTCTGATTAATCTTATTAGTTTTACAAGAGTGTGTTTTAGTATATTTTGCATAGAGGTAACTATCTCACTACCTAACTGTGAAAATAAACAGCTTTATYTTTTACTTACCTTTTCAGCCTGGCTCTCAGAGAAAAGGATGAAAATACACAACATGTTTTACACCCTTTTCAGTTCCTAAACAACAGAAATACATTGTAGTATTACTGATTACACTGATCATGGGTCCTGTTAGAGAAGTCTGGATCTGACTCTGCAACTCTTAGAGAAGAAAATTTTGTTTTAATACTCCTTATGAACTTAATGAGATTGCTTGCATTATTAAGGGCTAYTCAAGTGAGTGAGGGCTTGTAGGAGTAGGTTTGTTCTCTCAGCATACTCGGTGCTTAATTTTACAAGGGTTTTTGCCAATGATTTAAGATTATTATTGTTTTGTGTATTATTCCACCAAATAAAATTAGTATCAGGCAGAAAAGCCCGTTTGCTGCTAAAGACGACACTTCTATTGTAATTGATTAGCTAAAGCAAAGATCACATCCTTTGCAAATCAGATTTCTGCTCCCCAGCTGCCACTTGCACGCATAAACATGTCACGCTCAGTGTGCAAGTTACTCGATGTAACAAATCCCACTAATCGCAATAAACCTCYCTCCTTCTCTCGCATAACCGAGTATTGAAAACTTGCTGTGAATCACCTTTCCCCCCAGGTTTTACGCCTGGGACAGCCGAGCGGGGACCCCGACGGCTCCCGCGGATGCTCTCACGCTCGCTGCCTGCCCTAGCCCCGCGGCCACGCGCCGGGTCGAGCGCTGCCGGGGGCGGCTGGAGCCCCGCTCCGCGCGGCGGAGGCGGCGCTGCCCGCCGCGCCCGGAGCCGGAGCCGGAGCCGGAGCCGGAGCCGGAGCCGGAGCCGCGCCGGCAGCACGAGCCCCCGGCGCTGCCAGCCGGCGGGTCGCCTGCCTCGCCCCCAGGCCACCGCGGGGCCGCGGGTTCGCGGCCGGCCCCTGCCCGCCGGGGCGCGACTCACCATGACGGCGAAGACGAAGGAGACGATGTTGACGGGATAGGCGGGGCAGAAGCAGGCGAGGATGCTGAGGAGCAGGTAGTTCTTGGGGCGCGGGTGCGGCGGCCCGTCGGGCAGCTCATCCTCGATGTTGGTCTCGGGGCTGCTCTCCAGAGCCCTCTTGACGTCGGCGCCGGCGGCGAGCGCGGACATGGGGCTGCGCGGCGCGGCGGACGGGCGGCTCGGGAAGGGCAGCGCCGCGCACCGGGCAGGCGGGAGGGACCCGACGGCGGCGCCGCGCCAAGGGAGCCGCCCGGGGACGGGCGCTCGGCGGCGCGGGGGCGGGGGGCGGCTGCCGGCTAACCCGCGAGCAGCTTGGCGGCCGGAGCGAAAGCAGGCGAGGCGAGGCCCGCTCCGGTCTCAGGCTCTGATTGCCGGTGCAAGTGAAGCACCAGCAAACGGCACAGAGTCTGCAAAGGCTTCTCCTTCCCTCCGAGTCGGATTTCTCATCTCCTACTCACCCACCCCCCGCCCCGGCCATGGCTCACTAAACTTCGCAAAAACATTGAAGATTGGCTGAAAATATCCAACCTCAAAGATTTTGGCAGCTCAGGCCCAGGGTATTTTCTTTGAGTTTAGCAAATCACCCCTCACTGCATACTACATCTGTAAGGTGAAACCACTTGGGGCGGGGGCATGAAAGCGAGCTAGGAAACGTCACCATTTCCAAAACCTACGGTTATGAAAAAACAAGTAAATAAAGATCAGCTTCAGTCAGTCCTGTAACTGTCATGGTTTTGAAGCTGGTGAGAGGCAGGGTAACAGTCTGCATCCAGAGAGGAACAGGCTCTGATCCTGCCCTGCACTATGAAGGGGCAGAACTTTGCTGAAGCTCCATGCAGCAGGTGTAAAGTGGAGAGATTTCACGGGAAATGCAGGCTGGAGTTAGAGTTTTGCACTGTGTCTGGCTCCTCTGGAGGGCACTTCATTAACTGAAGTTAAAACAAACAGTAAGGTGTGCTTACAGCTTTGTGAGTTTTGCAGTTGGTTTGAATGCAGCCAGGGTTTCCTGCTTCTGGGTGTCAGCCTTCTACAAGATATAATGCAGTCATCACAGTAAAGACATAAGAGATAGAGGTGCAGTATTTTTACTTTCATAGACATTAATCATCTCTCAGGCTGCGTTCCTGGCATATACCATGCAGAAAGAATCTGCCGATCTATCAAAACGTCAACAGAAATATTCTGTATCTTTAGGAAATAGTAAGAAATACCAAAGTTCATTTGCTTGCCAATTTACCCATTAGTGTTCAGGCACAGGCTTTTTGTAGCTGCAAAATCACTGATATGTTCTCAGGAGACTTCAAACATACAGTCACCAGACAGTCTCTGAAAACAGAGTTTACATTACAGTGCACAACTACTTTTAAAATTGGTTTCAGTAGAGATGGCAACCATGTACTTTCCCCCTGCAAGGACTCAGCATCTTCCAGGAATCTGTGAAAGCATTTTCTGAGAATGGCAGTCACAGTCACTGCAGATACAGTGCTGTCCGAATGAGGAAAACAAAAATTAACATTGTAATGAACCTGAATTTGTCTGCTTTTAGTTTACATAGTCTAGTTAGGTAAATAAGAACCTACTATCATGAGTGAGTGAATGAGAGCATCTCACTTGCACGGACAGTTTGAGCCATTAATGCTGACCATAAACACAACAAAAAGCTGCTGGTAAATCAGCTTACAGAAAAGGCAAAAGTATGTGTGGAGATTAGGCAGGGAGACTAGAAATCAGGGGATAAGGAAAGGATACAGATTCCTACTACATAATTTGAGACAATTAGTTTGGGTGCCTGCATGGGGGAACCTCCAAGAGGGTGATTCAGAGACTGGTGGAGTTACTAGCCACAGCATTCATCTGCACTAAATCTTTCTCTRGGGACATCATGAACTACAAGGGGAACGTGGGCTCTGTGCAACTGGACCATGTGAATCCCTTCCCAGATCTCTCAGAAATGCAGACCTGGAAGGAGAACTCCAAGTCGACTGTTCATTTCTAGGAACAGTAAAGTCTAATGGTGCAAATGAAGCTGCTAAGAGATGCTAATGGGTTGGAAAGGAAGCAGGAGGCAGAAAGTGAAAAAGTGTGTGGATCTAGTGAAGATGTTATTCAAGGATAATTTGTGATAATGAGAGAGTTCATTAAGAGGTTTGTGAGACAAAGGTTCTATCACAAGGCAGCTACTGTAGCTGAATTCAGTGGTTTGTTTTATGTAGAAGATGGGTTAAAATGCAAGAAGTGTATCCTACTGAGCTAAGACTGATAAATTTTTAAATGCCACTGATATGTAGCCACTTACAGAGCTAGAGAAAAAGAAAGAGGTAATGAGCCAACAGTTTGGTTTCACAGACTGTGGTCATGAAGGGTGCTAATATTCCTGAGAACCCAGGAGAGTCCTCAGATGGAAGGACCATTGTGCTGAGATGGCTCAGCAGAAAGCTGTGAAAATTATCTTAACTAAGCTTTTAAAGGCATAGTTCCCAGGACAGCAATCATAAAAACAGCCCTCCAAGAGCATGAGTCAGAGTACCCAATATACTTGCTTGCAGCCTTGCTCAAGGCTCAAGCTGAGTCTTGAAAAACRAATAGATAATTTATATTTGATCATTCTGCACAGGGCAAGGATTTTCCCAGTGATGTGAATACGGCTGGATAGATTGCTTATCATGATGGGCAAAGCAGATAAGCTACAGACACGGCAGTTTAAAGGTCTTCCCATTTTTTTAAAGGTCTTCCCTATTTTACTGAGTTTGGTGGGAGCTGTAGCTTGAGGGCAGGATTTGTTGTAATGCAGARCATGATTTGCCATATTGTTGACTGGCAGGGCTCTCTTCAAAGGCATGTTTATAGTTCATAGAGGTTCTGAAAAAAAATTCTGCTGTCTGCGCACAGAAGTCAAAGTCCATGAAAAGATCAAAATGTTAGTTTATGGCTCAGAGGTTGTCTGATGTCAGAGGGTTGACATCTATCTCTAGACAAGATGACAAGAAGGGCTTCCTCATTGGTTCTCCATACTGCTAAGGAGCAGAGTCTCTGCAAGTCCTGAGCATTATGAATTCTCTTCAAGCGTACTTGATATGTAAAATCATGCTGGGGGAGAAGCAGCAAGACCTTGTGCTGGCCCAAGAGACTGGCCAGATGGGCTAGGCTTCCCTAGTTCATTGTAGGATGAGGGAGGCATTTCTGGGAATGCAGTTCTTGCTAGAATGTGGTGCTATGTCACCAAACGGGCCTTACATAAGGCTGTCTATGATTATCAGAGCCAGTTCTATGGCAGCAGTGCTGGTTCAGCTAACCTTATTTCAGATCATGTTCTCTGCTCTCACTAGGGTGAAGAATATAGRGCCCTTTTCCAACTGATCTGGAAGGAAAGAGAGCAACCAAATGTTTTCAGACAGTGTACTGTATACAACAGAATAATAAYAACTTGACAGTATTGCAAACAGTGATCTCTAAAAACAAACCATAACTTCTCAGTATAGTCACACAGCTGCCAATCATTTCCTCTCTTTCATCTCCAACCCTTCTGGGTTGTAAACAGAAAAAAGACAAAAGAAATAATAAAAGGAGACCTGTGAACAACACCTTCCTAATTTTTCAAGAACTGTTGTTCTCTGGCTAGATCATAGACTTCGAGCCTTTACAGTAGACAAGATGTTCTCAGGATCCTTCTCCATCCAGACTTAAAAGAGCACTTTCAGGGAGGGAGGTCACATTAACAGCCTATGACCAGGTAAGGCTCCAAGCTGAGTTCTGCTTATCTTMAGAAAAAATTCTCCCATGTATTTTCCAACATTCAGCCATACTTTGTCCTTCCTGAGAGAACTATAAACCTGGCTACCTTGTAATTCCTAGGGGAAGAGAAAATCATAAACTCAGGAGACTGGAACTCATATAATTCRATTTCCATATTAAACCCAGATGCCAAAATCAGAGCTAAAATATTTCCATGCTACTTTGCTCCATTGGAAYCACTCAAGCTTTACTTAAAAAAAAAAAAAAAAAAAAACACGCAGCTAATGAGAACAATATCACGGGTGTCTCAGCATTATCAGGAGTTCAAAACCCTAAAGACTTCAGTTTCAGAAACTTTTTAGACATGGTCTAAAAATCTAATGGTCAAATTTTTATTTGATCATGAAAAACTGGACTGCTGCTTTAGTGATTCTATTCTATTATATACTGGGGTAGCTTCCAGTCCATCTAGAATTTTCATATTGTTGCCAYCGCACAGTAATTTTTAATATACTCATCACAATATTTCATGACAGTAAAAAAGTCCCTATTTTACAAATGGAACAAGGAGGCCCACAGGGATTAAGGTTGTGTCCACACAGCAGGGCCRGTACTTCTGTCATGTAGCTGAGTGCCCTGACTTGCAGTCATCCAGAAGAGAGATCACCTGGAGACTGGACACAGGAAATTGGATCAAGGCCTCCACATTCCAGAAGGTAATACTTCACCTCCATAAACATTTATTATTATTTTGGTTTGTTCTGCTCATTAAGGCATTTACTGCAGRCAATTAATTGAATTCAGTTCTCACTCACCCCAGCTCTGTCTGGAATCATGGACTTCACTAGATCATCTCTATTTTCACATGAGAACAAATGAGAGCAAAATACAGACACAGCTGTGTATATCGTTCTATGTCTGGACTAAGTCAGTTATATTACTTAAAAAGAGAGAAGCGCTTGAACCAAAACTCTGAATGCACCCACTAGGGAAAGTCCGGATCTAGATTCAGATCTATCCTTCTGGAATAAGCTGAATACTAATTTTTCTATAAATAAATAATAAACTTAGCACTTTTCTATTGTGTAGCATCCCATAAGAGCCATCTTTCTGTCTCTCGCATGTATATACATGGACTCTTCTCCCATTAAGAATTTCCAAATGCAGTAGTTAGGACARTCATCAAACTTGGATCTGATTGATCACAGGACTCCAGCTTTACTTCAGTGGAGCTGCAGTGGCCTAGAGCACACTGGTGAACATGGCCCAGAACTTATTTAGCTATTCCATCAGGGGCCTATCTAATGGAGAAAAAAGCAACTGACACACTGTTTCCATGACATGAAACCCATCAGGAAATAACCTGAATGTTAGACACAACACGGCCTTGTTCTTTTTCCTCATTTATACCTTATGTTTGATTACATTTCCAAAATATTTGTTCAAGCATATAAAMTCACTGTTTACATTTGTCCTGTGACATGAAGTCAAGTTGCAGCACTGATAAAACTACTGACTGGGTGGACACCAGGCACATCAGATTGGTAAGCATGCAAATATTCTAGTTTGGGAAAGAATTGTCACACTATGCTCCAAGGCTGTCAAACATCCAGATGCAATGCTGTCTCAGCGGAATGCCTCTTTCAAAAATTTTTCTTGGAGGGGTACTCAGAAAACCAAGCTTTAGGCATGTAATTCTAGTCAAATGATCTCTCTCGGCTCTCTCTATAGCTAATGGAGAGATAACTGGCTTCTCCAGATGTGATCAGAATCCAGTGTACCRATACTAACTCTGCTCTGAATGCCTTTTAGATGGCTTTCTCTTCCCCTATAAAACTGTAGAGAAAGACAAACTAGCTAATGTTCCTTGCCTACCACTGAGGAATCTGAYTGCCCATCTCTCATTCCCACATTAAATTTCCACATTAAATTGCTGTTTTGCTTAATAATTCCAGTATCTTTTCTGTTTCTCTTCACACACAAGAAAATTTGGTAATTCTCTTAAGGAACCTGAAGAGGTCTTCCCAAAAAAGTGATCAGATATTTCTTCCTTGCTCATGTCCTGGATTCTTTTTTTCACACAGGCAGAACAGGATGTACTGCAAGCCTGTTGCCTTTTTTAAAACGTACTGCTTTTTGTCATTTTTATCTCAACCACTCAGATTATATGGGTCACAGTTGTTTCTCTCTTCCTATAGCAAATTGGAACAATTGAACATTATACCTTCCCTCCAAATACTAAGTTTTTATTATGGAYGATACATATTTCCTTTAGCTGCAACCTGCCCTGCTTTGCAAACATGGTTTGAAGAAACCATGGGTAGGAAACAACTTCCTAAAGGCGGGTTTTTGTTAGAATATTCTTGAAAAGGTTCTAATAAATTTTCTATGCAGATAATGTTTTGCTGACCATTACAATAATCTAGCAATCTAGCACTGGAAATAAACCAAATGGCCCAGTTGTCAGCCAAGAGTTTTTTTTTTTTAATTCATTACACAATGTCTAAATCTATCATATACAGTTGAGTGTGACCTACAATGCAACATACTAAAATACAGCCACCCTAATAAAGAGCTCTATAAATCACACAGAAAACAAACAACCCTTTACCACAGAAAAGGAAAGACATGTTAACAATAACAAAAGTTTTTTTCTCAGCTTTTATCTCCTTCAGAGTCTAATCCTTCCCCTATGAACTGCACTGCCCAAGACCAGTTCAACAACATAAAATCAAATTATTGAAAAGTGATGCTCTTAATTAGGATAGACATCACTGAAAATAACGGAATTGTGCGGGGCTGAAGTGGTAATCAGTCTGAAGCTTTCAGGAGATTTGTGTAGCTGTTGCTTGCCAGATCCTTTGAAGGCATGTTCTGAGGGGAAATACTCAGTTTTAAGCTCACTCTCGTTTGCACAAGAGCAGATTCTTTCCCTTCCAGTGGAGTAGGCCCTTTATTTTTCTTCTCCTCATTTGCAGAATAACCTGGCATCTGCCTTTTATTTCTCAAGATTGCTCTAAAGCATACAAATGGCTACTCACCTTGAAAAGCTTGAGAGTCGCAGTCTGCTGTGGTAGCCTCCTCAAAACGCAGCAGCTGGCTCAGTGATGTGGATGCAGCCCTTCTGGCGCAGCAGCAAAATAACATGTCCCTCTTTCCACTGTTGAAAGGTCTCCTGAGTGAACATCCCTCCTATTACCCTGATGAATAGATAATTACAACATCAAATATGTTAAAATTATACTGGTATGTTGGTCTATCACCTGACAATCTCAACTTTTCCCTTCCTCTCCAATATTGTCATAAAACACAGGCTTCAGGCAGACCAAAATCCATTTATAGMTCATCTTTGACAGTGGCCAGTAACAGATTATTAAGAAGAATATAAGAAACAGKAGAATTACAAAGCATTTCTTGCCCTGGTATGTCTTCCTAGCTTCTCACAATCAGCTGTTTATGACTTTTCAGGAAGATGTTTGAGATTGATTTATTTTGGCCAATAATCAGTCATATCAGAGAAGCCAAAGTTTTGCTAAAGAATACCAAACCCATAATACATTAAATACAGGGCTGTAAATTYACAAATAGGAGGAAATATATTCCCCACCTGGAAGAACTGAAGGGTGGGATGGACCCTTCAGTGGGATGGAACATGCCAGGCCTCTCGTGTGTTTAGTAGTAAAACTGGAGGGAATAAGGTGTTCATGCAGCTCCAAAAATTGTTGCAACTTCTGCAGGTGATGAGCCAGGTAGATTGGCTAAATTAGCAAGCTCTGTACCAGGGAAGCCTTCAAAGATGATGTTCAGTTCTAGCCAGAATGAGGAAGAGTAAGCTCTTTCTGCATTAGAGAACAGTCTTATCTAAAAGTGCTTTAGATGAAYGTATACATTTGGTGGCATTGTATCTCCACTGATAAGTTAAAATGGCTCTAAGTTTATTTTCCATGAATGAGTCTTAATAGTTCTAAACCTCTAAATCATTCCTCAAGCATACTTCCCAATGAAACTCCCAATGGAATGGCCTCTGTACCCCTTCAGCATCCATACAAAAGGAAACAAGTCTTTGGAAGTCCATGGATAGAGGATTAAGATGGGGACCTCAGCTAGAAGAATGGGTCTGTACAGAAATCTCTCTGCCACTGAACAGCTGAAGGATTTGTCCAGATCAATGATCTCATGCCCTTGGTGTGACTACATCCCTAGTCCTTGTTTGGAAACTGTTTTTAGGCATATAAGAAATCTCTCCAGAGACAGGAAATAAAGGTGGAGCATATGAGAACACTTCCCAGCTGCATTCCTTCTTTTGTATCTTTTTTTCCTCTCTGATTACTTTCTTTCAGTGGTTGGTCAGCTTTTCTACTGTGAAGTGCATTTTTATTKTGTTTTGGCTTGCTGTGTAGCAAATAGTATGGCTACTAACAGTCAGTTAGTACCTTGAGTAAAAGAGTGAGCCGCTGGTTACAAGATCAGTCTTTGCCCTGATAATAACAACCTATTCTAATTTCAGAGTAATCAAGGCCCAAAAGGGTCCAGGAAAATCTCTCATTGACTTTCATAGGAGTTGGATCTAGTCCCAAATATAGAGTTTTGTTATTCTGGGCTTTTATCTTCTGCACTGCTACAGCAATATTTATTAAACCTTAGCAAAAACAGTTGTTGTTATTAATGTCTGAGACCAAATCTAGTTATGTCTCTAAGACACCAGCATGGTTCCATTAATTTACAAGATAGCAGAATAGAGTGGTGACACATACAACTGAAATTCCAATTAAAAAGACATGCCTCCATTTTTGAAATTSCCTACAATGATTCTGACATTTATTTACAATAAAACAGCCTATCTCCAAGAAGGCTAGAGATGTTTATTTTACAATCCCTATTTATAAGATGTTGCTTTTTATGCCTAAAATAAAACAGAGTGGGAGTACTATTGCTGATATAGTGAGATGGTTGGCATCTTTTCTACCATATTCAGATCCTTCTCATGAAAAAGAGAGTAGAGATGATAATTACAGAACTGTTTTGAAGGGAAAGAAAAGGGTGAATGGTGAAAGAAGCATTATTTGTTATTTTAATTGATAACGTTTCCCCTGGTGCTTGTCAGCCTAATACTCAAGCAAGTCTCAAGGAATAATAATTTCTTGCCTAGCTGCTACTGAGGCCTCAAAAATTGTTCTTATKTCAGTTTCACAGAGATATAATCTCAGGAGGGTCTGGCAGTGGCGAACAGGACCAAGATTGTCCTTCTGCGAGTTCAGTGTCTGAAATCTCCAAACATCCCTCCRATGCACAAAGTGACAACCCAAGCTTGCCCAGTTCCTTTTGGCTAATGGAGTTTGGGAGTGATTGGCCTATTAGCTGTAACTGTAAAGGACCAGAATGGAAGGGGAGGAAGGCTGAGCAGACAGAGCTCAGCACCTCTCACTGGTGATGGTGAACTACAAGCATGCACTCTGTTGATCTCTGCAAATTGCTAGGACTCTCATTGCCTTCATCTCCAAATGCATCAAATGGATTAGTTTGACCCTATCTTGCAATCGTGCACTAGAGTAGTGACCAGAGGGAGAGTAGTGAGTTGAGAGTTTTCAGGAGAACGCATAAATAACTGAGTATTAAGAAAAAAAAAGGAAAAAAAAAGAAAAAGAAAAAAGAAAAAAACTTAAGAAGTCCTTTTTAAAAAACCCTTTAAAAGCTTAAAAAAAGCTCTCTACTTGAGATCTTTTCTAGCAGTGTTCTTGTATAAAAAAGAGTTTTCCTCCCAGCTATCAGTCATCTACAGATGAAATCTACAACTTTGCAAATGTAGCATATATTTTCTATGTTTCACCCAAGCTGCAGAAGTTTTTTCTCCTCAAGCATTTTATAGCAAGAATTATAATTTATATTAAGTTCTTCTTTCAACACTTCAGCAGCTTCACTCTGAATGAACCTGAATGGGACCATATGTCACTCCAGCCTTAGTTCCCACACTCACCAGATTTGGATCCAGTTTGCCCAACTGTTGCCAAAGGCACTGCAGCTTGCAAGACAGATTATTTATCTTATGCTGGAGTAAGAAAAGGGGATCAATCATGAAGCACAAGACTCTTGGTTATAACAGACAGTCGTGGCTTATATAAACAGAGGCCGCTTACAGGTTCTAACCTTCCTGACATCTCAAGGATATAAAAAACTCCTCCCATCCCAGAAACTCTTCAAAGCACAGAGAAATGCACAAGGTTTTTCCTAAATCATATTAAAGGAAATTCAACAATACATTTGTATTTGATGAAGGCAGAAAAATAATTTTTACTTAGAAGCCCCAGTAAGTCTGTATGTTTGATCTGTACATTAAAGTCTCTGTTTTCACTGTAATTTTCATTGTTCCCGACAGCAAGGACAAAATACACTTGCAGATTTTGCTACTCTCACCTCTCACATTGTCTTCTGTATTTATCAGATTATGTTTAAAACTGCACAGTTGGCTCCACAGAACACAGTCTGATTTGTTCTGATTCGAGTAGTACGTTCATGTTCTGTTTTCTACAACTTGAACTAGAGCAGGTTTCTCAACTATCCAACATCTTGATACAGAAGACCCCAAGCGATAGTTCATGCAAGGGGGAAAAAAAAAAGGACTTGTGTGCCAAGCTGTAAGCAGAGCACTACCTGTATGTGCAGGCAACATGAACTGTGGGAGCCTGCATGGCAGGGACACAGGAGCAGGGCATAACTGATCACTGGATGGGGAATATCTCATGAGTCAATGCTGTAGCTGGAGAATTCCTTACAGCAAAACTCTTATCGGCACAGAGTCCTGCTAGGAGATCAAGGCAATGCTGTGCCAACTTCTTTCTCTGCCTGGAAATTCTGTATCAAGCACAAATGGCTGCTATGTCTGGGCCACGGATTTCAAAAGCGTGAGAGAGGCTCTACGTGAGGATATAAGCGGTGGCAGGGCAAAGGAGGAAGCACTGAATGAGGCTCATACAGCTGAGACTGTACTAGCTACAGGCCACCGTTCTGGCTATTTCTACTCATATCTGGGTACGGACCTCTAACCTCTCCGTATTGTTTCAGTTTTTGAATTGGCATTAAAAGACTTGAGAAGGGATATGGATCTTGCCTGGTCAGTAATGAGGAAACTGTAAGCTTGTCAGCAAGCAGGAAGAGGGAATCTGCCGTCTTGCTCCAGAGCAGCTCTTTACCTCAGATGAAAAGAAGCAGAAATTTGTTAGGTTAACATCAAAGTAGGAGAAAATATGATCTAATTTCTTTTTAGAGGAGTCCCCCATGCTACCAGGGGGCAGTAGGAGGGAGACAGAAGAGCTACTGTCAAACTGAATCATGCATAAGATATTTCAAACCCCACAAAAACTACATTAGAGACTTCTAACATTCAGCACTGGCATCCTGCTCTGGGAGGTCAAAGAACTGCACAGACATTAGCTAATTACATTTGGCACAATCATCTCATCTTACCTGTGGGCAGAAACTTCAGGTTACTTGTTCGGCTGGTGTAAAGTGCTGATTTCAGCAGCACAGCTGAAGCATTTCAGCTGAGAAGAGTCTCTCTGTTTCCGTTTCTTACATGCAAGRAGAACTTACAGCCTTCTCATCAGCAGTTCCGTATAGTGAGGAAGGGCCAAGGCAAAGGTTTAATCTTGTGTAAACACAGTTCAACTAGGAGCTCCCAAGCTACTAAATTAAGATTTCTTTTTGTTTGCATGTAATATTAGCTGTCACCACAGGGTGACACAACAGCACAAGGATGAAGCTTGATCAGGGTGAAGTGATCCCAAAGCACAGCAGAACTAGGGTCTCCCACAGTACAAGAGTTTTGTACAATGACATTTCTGGGAGGCAGTGTGCCATCGGTATATGCGTGTGTGCACTCCTGATCAACTATGCTGCATTCTGAGTGCACTGGTTTTACCCAGCTTGCTTTCAAGGGCATGTGGAGTGGGCATGATTGGATGCCCCAGCAGCACAGCCCCAACCAGGCTATAGGACAAATTCCAGATAAATTTCCAAAAATCTTCCAATGCCACCTGGACAAGATTTCCAAAGACAAAAATATATCATGTCTGCRGCAACCTGGTGGGTATACAGCCCCAACCACAATACAAGCAATTTCTACAGAACGTGTTCCCATTACCTCCTGCAAAATTAACTGAAACCCAAGGATTCCAGGGAAAACAGACAACTAGAAAGTGACGGGGCCAGGTGGGTGGAGGTACAAACTCTGTTTGTACTGCAGCTCTCTGTCCTTTCTCACAATTCATGGAAAGCTTCAAGGAAGTTACATAAACTAAGAAATACAATGAACACATCCAGTTGAGGTCTGATCAGTCAGAATGAGATCCTGCTCTGGTAAGAGCATTGCCACTGATATCACTGGGCACTGGATCAGTCCTACAGAGTTTGCCACTGGATTTGTTTACAGGGTAAAATAAAGCTTCATTACCTGTGAAGATGCTAGGTTACCACCACCATATTGTAATGAGAAAAGTGGAAGCATAATGGAGCTTTCAGGACTCACTTTTCTCTGATAGCTGTAACTCAATAAAAATCTGTGTTCCATGAAAAACATTTATATCTTGCTAAAGGAGGAGAAGGAGAAAGTGAACAAAACAAGGCCATATTACACTTCAATGGTCACTGTTCTCATCTGGACCCTGAGCTTGCATTGTTTCCCCACACTATGTGGCTGAAAAACTACCTGCCTTTCTGCCCAGTGGGTCCTCTAGAAGCTGTAGCAGATGGGTAACCAGCTCATTCTGATCATCAGCCTCGGAGGCCCCTGGGTCACTGATTCCTTTGCCCAGCAATTGTCACCCACCACGGAGCAGATGGTTAAGCCCGGACAGGCTAACAAAGGTCATGCAGTAAGTTAGCACTGTCTCTGAATTCAGGAATCATTCTACTGTCTTACCCAGCAGAATAATAACAAACATATGTTAAGGTACTCAGGGGGAAATGTATCTTTAAGTGGAAACCTCAAAAATGAATCTAAGGATGCTTAGTTTTTCAATACTAATTTTAATAAGGCAAGAAGTAAGCCATATTCCCAGATTAACTACAGAATGAACTCAATGCAAAAATAAAACATCTGAATTACAAAAAAAGAATTCGTTCAAAAGGAATTGTCTTAAACCTTACAACCATCCAGTATTTTGGATTTTTTTAAAAGGATAGCTAAACTGAAGACCAGAGACAATGGTATTTATATATAGAAATCAGTATATTTTTGACTAAGAAGATGCTACTGCTGTCAATACTGTATGTACTCCTGGAGGAATGTTTGAAGAAACAAACCTGTGACCTGTGACTAGGAAGTCAGATTTCATCCTACATGGTTACGTGAAGTTGAATTTTGATTGCATGTCCAAGACATCAGGCAAGAAGCAGCAACAGTACTTAGCTTTTGTTTTCTATGGCTGACCACAGCAAGTGGAGCACTGTGGAGGGACAAATTTCAGGTGTACAAGGATGGTCAGTGGGATTTTCTGAAGTTAACTTCCCTTTCCCAGTTCCCCTTGAGGCAGATCTCAACAGACAGTGGTATTCTGCTTGAAGCCATAAATTGTAGCTAGAAAACCATCTCATCTGGCCATTTGATTAAAAGGTGTAGGACTGTGCACTGAGAGGGGTTATTCTTGTCTGAAACCACTTGCCGAAATCCTCTTCTGGCATCTGCACAATACTTTCACGTACAAACTGAAACAGAAAAAGGTGTCTTCCTGAGCATTTCATTTATGCGTAGGGAGAGAGCTAACACCAACCAGATGCTCTGTGGGATAATCTGAGCACGGTGACAATGGAACAACCATACCAGCTTCTGCAAACACTCAGTATAGTGCTTTATATCACCAAAACAAAGATAGAAATAGGAAAACATTTTCAATGAAACTCTCAAAACTACCGGATTTGCTCTAAAATAAATTAAAAACAAAACTCTACAGTCTTCATTGTGAATTATACCCTGAACCCTTCAGAGTCAGGTCTGTTTTAAGCGTGCAGCTGTCTTCTACCTGCCATTGAACTAAACACAGGAAAGCAACCTGAAGTTGAATAAAAGCTTCATTTGGAACATGTGCCTGTCTTTTGTCAGTATCAACTAGTTCATATTCAGTGATGCTCTTCTTGCTCCTAAAATGCTACCATTCATCTCCCTTATCTAATCCAGACAGAAGGAACATTAAAGCCCTCCTTTCTCTGTGGTTCTTCTTGAACGACAYGTAAAGACATGCTCAAATCTTTTTGTTTTAACTGTTACTATTGCACTACTATGAAGGAACAAAATGGAAACAGTAAAGACAAACACATTTCAAAGGAACAGCAAGCAACAGAGATTTATATACTGAACATTAAGGTAAGGCTTCCTCACTGGTTAATGGTTATGCAAATTAGGGCAGACATCAAGGAAATGCAGGTAGTCTGATCTCTACACCTTGAGTGCTAAGGCTGTAAGGCATAATACATCCAATAGATGCAAGATGCACAGACATTTTAACCTGCTGCCTGTCAGAGATTTCTGTTGGTCATGTAGCAGAGGGGAAAGAACTGTGATGAGAACAAAAAACACAAGGTGGCATCATTGTCATTTTTCAAGTTGTTATCTGGTTAGACTACGTAGTAGTATACATTCTTAATATATTCTCTTCTCTTCCCTTCCTTCTTCCCTCTTTCTTCTAACTTTCCTCTTCTGCAAATTGCTTCTAGAACTACTAGAGTTGAGCCCAACTTAAGATCTTGAGAAGCATATTGTTTTTTACATGATGCTGAAGCAAAACAAACAAATCTGTACAGTTCCTAGATCAATGGTGTAATACATTACTTGAATAGCTGGTGGATGTAACCATGGGGAATGACAAGCCTTTGCAGGGCACAATAAGTACTCATAAAGTATCCTAAAAATTTATGACAGATGTCATTTTCACTCTGGCAGTAAATAAATCAACAAGGACATAATAATAAAATGATACTGAATAATAATGCACTAAATAATGGCTTTCTTTTGAAGCATCTGAAGTGCTTTATAAAAGATGACTATTGCTATCTTCATTTAGTGAGATCACAAATGATTTCATCTTGTAACTTCACACTGCATGAATTTCACCCACGGGTGTCTGCTCTCCCCATCCTCATCACAGAGTACTGGACTCTTCTCACCTCCACAGCTGCAGCAATTTCTGGAGAACACAGCTCCCACACTTGGAGATCAGCCAGAGCCTTAAGAAATGTGTCAGGACGAATTCTCAAGTCAGGGTTCTTGCCAAATTTTTCCAGTTTCTTTAAGATTTTCCGTACATAATGGTCATTCTTCACAGACTCTGGGAGCCTGGCCAGCAATACAGGAAACCTTTAGCAGAAAGAAGAGCAGCAATGAAAGATTAGCTCTTGGAACAAATACTTATCTGGTGGGTATTCCGGGTTTGCTTGGCATTTCTGCTACTTTACCACCTCCATAGCTCACAGTAAAAAAGGCTCTTTGGGGAATGCAATACTTATGCATTATTCACTGAGAATTACACTAAGTGCTTTATTTTACCAGACTTGTGCACTGGCATTAAAATAGATGCTTCTTCATTGTTCATTTGAATTCTGAATGACAAACTTGAGTATGAAAGCAAATAATAAACTCCTAACAGATGTTTCTATTTTACTACTGATTTGTCCACTTCATCTTTCCTCTTTTTATTCTGTTTAGCTTCTGAGGATTTTCCTATGCAATCAGTGCCTGATCCGACACACTTTCTCATTTTCTTTACTATTCTCTTTCCTTATGCTATCGTTTCTCTCCTCTCTATAAATCTCACTGATGTGAGCACTCTGTAACACACCATCTTTGCCTTTTTACTCTGAATATAAAGACTCAGAAGGAGAATTACACATTACAATAAAAATAAAACTCATGTGACAAGACCTCTCTCTCTCTCTTTTTTTTTTTTTTTTTTTTTATGTTCTGTGTAAACTCTGCAGTATTGCTTTGACGGTCATGGAGACTGATGCCCCAAGCCTCTCCAGACTGTTCATGACTGAGGCATACTGTGGTATTGCAAAGGGCTGAGAATTTGGCAGCACATCAGCAGGAAGCACTGCCTCTCTCCCCCAGTTTAGAATATACTTTACTGTACCAGTAGAAGAAGGATGAGGAATTTCCTCCTTAGACCAGTAAAAAAGGAAACAAGTCCACAGTCATGTCAGTTCTAAACTTGAGAGTACACTGCTGGTGCAGCTGTGTAGCCAATTCATTATCACTGCTTGGGTTATGGAGGTTGCATTAATTGTGTCACACAGAGGTCTTTTATAACCCATTCATTTCTTAACTTCTTTTTCAAAGAAAATACTTTAAGTTTGCTGGGCTCTTCTACCCCAGTGTGCACAGTTTATATTATTTCTTTTTTTTTCTCACTTAGGAGAGAAATTTAAAAAGCCAGACTGACAGCATACACTAGTAAAGCGACCCTACAGTGATTCAGCAATTCTGGCAAGACAATGTTTGCATGAGTATGGGGAAAAAAACCAGCCTTCCTTTAAATGAATCAAGTGGCATGGTGAAAGCAATTTCTTTGGCACGACTTTGTCTCTCCACAGGGGGTTGACCTGCCTTGTCAGTCTGAGGTTTCAACTCTGCATATCCCTCACAGACAGCACTTTGCAGCACAGGCCTGGTGTAGAAAGCTACACTCACCTAACTATACTGGCATAGTAAAAGCAAGACAGCCTCTTTACTACGGAATTTTCATTATGAAGGAATAGCAGACTGATGCTAGTATTCTTGCATGGGAAAGTGAAAAACCATATCGAGATATTCTTTATATTCATGCAGCTGTGGCCACACTAAGGCTTCTTCTAGTTTGACTATCAGTATAAAAGCAAAACCACATTGTCTCCAGTTACAAGACTTATATACATGCCAGATCTTAAATTTGAGGGTGAGTTGGAGCAAATATGCTAGACAATTTAGCAAGAGCTTTTCTAAGTACACAAGACTAGATTCATGACTGACATGTTCCTGTGCCACCTGCATTTTTGGATCTGAGCTAATAAATGGATTTTTAGTTATCTAAATAGGAGAAGGACAGAAGGCCCCCTAGCAAGAGGAGGAAAAGAGTGTAAACAAAACAACAAAAAAAATTTAGTGCAGCTTGAACTCTCTGTAATCCCATGTCCAAGGAGTTTTCAGCGACAGGCCAGTAGGGATCATGCTGTGAGCTCACTAGGTATTCCAGTAGGCCATTTTTGGCTTGTACATCAAGGCTGATCACTGGATACAGTTAATCCTCTTTCAAACATAAAACATTAGAACTCTGCAAAAGAGCTGTACTGAGAAGCATTTCTCTTTTTGCCCCTGTAAGTACTGCAGTACTATCCACATGCAGGTCATTAAAAAATGGCAGGGAAATATGTATTTTAACATGGATGGACAGCTATCTGCAAGTTTTCTCTGCCATCAATTTCAGTACTGCGAACTTTCAGTTCAGTAGTAAGTCGATGCAAATCTAACCTCGCGTACTCATACAGTATCTCTCATTGGGGTCCAGGGCGTTTAATATATATCATCCCTGAATTTTTCTTGCTACCAGCTTAAAAAACCTGCATTTCAAGTCATTATTTCGATGGTTTCTAGTGATACTTTCACTTTGAGGTAAAAAAGAATAAAGAAGAAAAGCTTGTCATACTAGTGGCAGAACTCTGGGACCCTGACTGTCTCAGCTGAACTGAGGGTCTCTATGCTTCTTACCATTTGAGTTCATCTTCACCATGTTCTCTTTCAGCTCTCATGCCCAACTTTCTCATTCTTTCTAGATCCCTCTTAAAATACTTGATATGCTTCAAAGCCTGGTATTTTTGACAGCATCTCTCTTCCTGTCTCCTACAAATAAATTTAAAAATTACAATTGTATTTTAAACCTTTTACTATTCTAATTGATAGTTATTTAGGAAGATATCAAGAAAGGTAGAAAATAATGAATGGAAAGATCATATGTTCAGTTTTTGTACAGTAATAACTTTTGCAGTGCTCTGTGTATACTTATATTTCTACAAACTTATTAAAAGTATTTATGTTTTACATCAACTCTAGGAGGAAAGTATGGAAATAAACTTCAGAATCAAAACACTAGAAAATGAATTTCAATTTCTACTTTCTATACAGTATTCACTGCTTAAAAGCAAACAGTAATGCTGCACAGTGATTTAGGGTAAAATGTTATTTGAAATACAACATAGAAGAGGTGTAGATGGCCTGTGTGGAAACTTTTACCCAGAGATTGGGCTAATATATGCAGTCCTACAAAGAGCACTACCATGTTATAAGAAAAATACAAACATCTGCTTTTCTTTAATAATAATTATTGAAAATAATAATTTTCAATAAATGACTTATGCTCAAATGCTGTTCAAACACAATATGCTTGTGAGGCTTTTTGGAGCATGGATAAATAGCTGCAAGTAGTATGTTTCCATCTGACTTGTTCTTCCATACTGCAGGATGCTGGAACAACTTAATTCTTTACTCAGTCACAGTAGCAGCTCAGGGAAGAAAACAAGGAACAAGGCTCCAGATGAGGAAAGCTTTTGAGATAAAAAGTAAAAGTATACAGATAAAGATAAAAATGGAAAGAAGAAGGAAGAGAGAAGGGAAAGAAGACAGTATCTATAACACTCCTCAGAACAGTAATGTAGGGAAGGATCTCAGGTCTGCTGCTTGATGAGACAGAAGAACTTGCAAAAGTATCACAGATGATGCTTCTGGATGAAAGAAAACAGTTGTCAGACTTTGGCTGGCCAACAAAGTACAAATGTCACTGATCCAGGAAAAGGCTGTTCTTACATTCACTCCTTGAGAGAGGACTTTGCAACTGTTACTATGAGAAGAGTTCAAGTAATTGAAGTCCACTACACTGAAGAACAACATAGTGATTGCTGAACTGAAAATGTAACACAATCTTATGGATTGCATGTGGACTGAATTTATTATTCACTCCTTATGAAAAGATTATGACATCCAGAATAAGTATATCCACAGTAGTAGTTCAGAAGTATCCCAAAACACTACTGTAAATATTTAACCTGTAGCACAATTTTTGTATTCGGGCAGTCATAAAAGTTTCTGGACCATCTCTGTTATTGTTCTTTTAATGTCACTCCTTATAAACCACTAGATGCATCATTAAAGGCCAAAAGGCAAATCCTAAGTCTGGTCAGAAGCAAGGTTGTAGTGTTTTAAGGGTCACAGAAAACACTCTGTTCTTACCTCTCAAGGCTCTCTAGGGTGTCATGTAAACAAGAAGCTGCTTCTTCACATACTGCTGTGAACTTTTGCCTCATATCAGCACACAAATTAGATTTGCTTTTAATAAAAGAGCTGATATGGCAGCTGCAAGTAAAACAACACAGAAAACTGGAATTAAGCATCTTCTGGTAACCATCTTGCAGAAACCATCTGTGTTGCTCAGAACACACAGTGACATGAACCCAACTACCTCAGCTCTCAGATGCCTAAATTTTGAGATCTCCTTATTCACAGTAAAAAATCAAATTTAATCATTTAGAGGGTTTTTAAAATTCATTAAATGTATGAAATAACTGCCTTCAAATATTCACCTGTATCTCAAAATCCATTTCCTTGTGACTATATGCATAATCTGTTTATGTTCGTCGTTGAGAACTAACAAGGGTCTGAGACTTACTGCTTAAAATGTTTACTAAAATGATTTTTCATCTTGAATTCTTAAATATTCATGGAAAGCAAATGTGAAGTTACACATTCATTTGTGAAACTCATCATATACATTGCATTGGTTCCTCAAAAATCACCTGAAGTCAGGGAGCAGGAACAATGAATCTGTATAAATACATATTGCTAATTGCAAGTAACACCAGACACTGAACAGGCCAGCTTCTTTGATAATGAATGTTCGTTACTTCACAAAGTTTTATCTAACATGCAACTGTGAAAGTTTTAAGTGCAGCAAGGCTGCAGAAAATATAATATTCTATACAGTTTGCCTACCCATCAACTTTTTTCATCTGCTTTGGACTCTCTTGCTCTTTAGTGGTTGCTGTAGTTGTTCTGTCTTTCCGTTCAGTGACAGTGAGTGAACTGCAAGGGAAAAAAAATAAATTCTGCACACTACACTGTGCAGGCAAAGACTTCACAAACTGGGGATAGCCAGTTTCATAGCTACGACATCAGGCAGCTTTTCTTGCCTTGAAAGTAGACATTTTTATTTAGCTTTCATCTGTTAAAAAGAAGACATTAAAAAGGAGGAATAATTTTTAAGGTAAACACAGAAATCCAAGCATATAACTCCCAGTTATAACAACAGGAAACCCAAGGGAAAATTCTTTTGTGCTGTATTGAAATATGCTGCAAGGTTTCCCCAGCCTGCCCTGGTCTCACTGCAATAAAATGCTCTAAGCATTTGCATGCTAAATGCTTTCCACACATAAAGATGAGTTTATACAGTACACAAGGTACTTCAGACACACATTCCTATCCTCATCCCTACCGTCTGGGCTTCTGCTCTCCTGATGCTATGCTCTCTTGCTCCTTAATGACTGCCATGTTTACTCTGTCATCCTTCTGAGCCACTGATAACAAACTGTAAGACAAGATAAGGTTTAAAATAGTCTACAATATTCTTTCCCCAGAATGTGAAACATCCTACAGGTGCTGAGGAAACATTCTTAATATAACAGACTTATTGAAGCTATACATGTACAAAATTTATTATTAATATTTTCCTTGACCTCAACCCAAGGGAAAAAATGTTTCTGCAAAGTCTAATTATAAGAATGGTTTGTTGTGCTGATTCTGTTGCTGTGGAAACTACCACAGAACCAAGTAATGTCTATTTACCTGAGGTGACATGAAGAAATGCTAGGAATGGAATCAAATTGGAGAAATAGTTGGGACATTATTTGTTACTTCTCTGACAGAGGGTCAGTTGTAGTAAGATCCTTCTTGCTTTGGCAGTTCTAGTGAAATCTCCAAAGGTAGATGATGGAAGATAGAAGAACTTGATCAGCCCCATTATTTATTTCTTAGACATTCAGTATAGTGATATTAGGAGTCTAATAAAGCTGGCAGACAGATCTCTTTTGTGAGGAGTTGTCTCCTACCTGTAGATGAATGCTGATAATTCTGGATTTTAAAAAAAAAACTTCCTGGGGAAGCAGGTTCAGATCCTAGACTACTTTCAGTCAATAATTATTTGACTGTTCATTCTGAAAAATAATTCTTAATACTACATAGATGAATGTCTGAAAGAAGAATGACAGTAATTTTTAGCATCAAAAAGACTCAGGACTACAAAGTCAGTTGCAGTCGACGGCCTCTGACAAATCCTTCTGACTTCTCTCAGTCTTAGGTGTTTTCAGAATGCAGAAGCTTCCACACAGCCAGAATTCCCTTATTTCTTGTCAATAGCAGAAAAATCCTAGGGTAATTTATTTGTGTGACAGTACATGACACATTTCACCCAGGAAGTGGGTTGTATGAGCAAGCCTCCTCCTTTTAAGGTATGCATCTTATCTTATCACATCTTATGCCCTCATGCCAGAAGTGTTACATTCTCTTGGTCTTTACACACTGTTATGCTTGTTCTCTCATTCTTTTAATACGTTGGTTGTAAGCTACAATCAAAGATAACACTCTTGAAACAGTTCAAAATGTCTTCTCTAGCACACAAGCAATGTTGCTGGTCATGATTCTTGGAGGAAAAATAAAACTTCTTAAAGAAGGTGAAGGTCTTTCAACTCAGAAATGTGTGGCTCAGCACCTCTGATGATGTGCATTGGCAGAACTCCTCTGATTTCAGTGGAATCATGCCAGATTGTATCAACTGAGGTTAATTTACGCGGCCRTCCATTTTCAATACAAGAATTCTGAATAAAATTCCTCTGTACTAACTGCTTTCTCTAGGAAAGATTTCTCCAACTTGGAAATAATCAGGAAACACAGTCAATGCAAGTTTAGCTGGAAGTGTTATAGAGAGGCTATTGAAAAATGCAGTGTAGAAACAGACACAGTTCTACAGGAATTAGACTGAATATCTTTCCACAAAGCTGCTGGAGCATAAGATCTCTTCTTTTTGCCAGGATCAAGATTCATAGGGTATTTTCTAGAAAATAAATATTGCTTGCACATCGGTAACATGGGCTATTCTGCCACTCATAACAAAAAACACCAGTGTCATCTGAATTCACTGAATGTTGAAGTCAGCTGTTCTGAAAAAAAATGCCTAAGTACTGTCCAAGTAAGTTACTTCTCCTAGTCATTCAGAAGCCCATCAGGTAACATACCATTGCAGTTCAGTCTTCTTAACCGCATCTTCCTCTTTATAGAAATCTTTTGACACCTCTTCATGTGTTATCTGGATTAACTTCTGCAGGGCTGATAAAAAAAAAAAAATCTGTAAAAACATGCCAGCTCAATAGTGAATTCCTCCTTTTCTTCCAGAGACAATGCCACATACACTGCCCTGGCCTGAATGAGACATCTTAGAGAGACCTGTTACTTACTCTTTCAAAAAAAAACCCCAAAACCCAAACTGGTTTAACACCAACAACCTCTCTGTGTCTCATTATTATTATCTACTAAAACTCGAAAAATGTCATCAAGAAGTCCTTCACTGGCTACACCTTCCAGATTATCATTTTTTTTCTTTGAGCTGATCTCTCTCACTAATACTCTCTTTACACTCTTTTTGCCTTCCACTGTGATGTGAACACTTATATTGTCCTCTCCCTTGAATAATTGGAAAGCCAATCTAACTCATTGCTTTGCTTCAAATATCAGATCTTTGCTTTCTTCCCTACTGTTGTTAGATTCCTGCTTTGACATCCAACCTGTGTAGAGAAAATGAGATGGTTAACATCATGCCATCCTCTGTGCATTATTGCCTCCAATCACTCACACACTAAAACTACTGCCACAGTTGCTGTGAAAAATTCTCATGCTAACTGCCTAATGCTAAGCCACCCTCTTAGGTGGTAAATATTGTTAATATAATATATTATATTATAATATAATATCAATAGAAATGGATATGATATCAATAGAAATGGAGAAACATTTTGTGGCCTTAGAACCTGTTCCAATTTTCCATATGGGAAGAATGGGGAAATGAATACTCTTCAAGATATTTTTGAAATACTAACCTCCATAGCTGGGAATTAATCAGACATTAATTAGAAAAGAGAGAAAAACTCAGCAAAGACAACTGTAGTAATTTCACTTGACTGCAATCTGCAGCAATTGGGCTTGTGCTCCTCAGCTCTGCCACTGACAACCTGTATGAACCTGGAAAAGCTCCTTCATTTCTATGCCTTAGTTCATCACCTGTGAAACAGGGCAAAAACATACATCTGCCTATTCTGCAGGGATCCAACAATGACCAATCCATTGATAAGACATTAATCAAATCCAAAGAAAAGCCTCAAATTTATTATAAATATCCTTCTACAAACATGTATAACTTTTAAAAAAAGTATGGTTTTTACTGGGAATTACAAAACTCAATTGCTGTCTGAAAAGCTTTAGAGATAAATATGGTTAGTGTTTAATTCCTCAAATACAGACCCCACATTTTACCTCGCAATGTGAGGAAAATGTTTGTCACTTGATCTGATTTTCATACACATATACTTCAATATGCTTTAAACCACGAAAAATTAGGCTTACATTTARTACTGTGTTGTTCAGAACAGAGATCATACAGTCTATATCTATACAAAAAGAGAATTTCAGAAGGTAAAGGAAGCCAACTTAGAACACTAATCTGCATTTATGAAATTTTTGACTGATTAGACAAATGAGACAACCTCAGCAGTCACTTGTTGCTATACCAAGCTGCAAGGACTGCAACTGCCACATTTATCTTTGTGATCACAATGCTGCATTCAAAACTTTTGAACTAATATGGTCTCACAAACAGACTGAATGTTCACCTACACCTGTAAACAAATCGTCTGAAATCATAGCTTTGAATTCTCCACTGCTCCCATTCATCTCATAGGAAGGCTATCCAGCTAAGCCAGTGCCATGGATAGATGCAGATGTGTAGGCAGTATATGGCAGCAGCACGAAACTTCCCCTTACAACATCCATCCAGCTTTTGGAAGTCTGAACCTAAAGGACTTCCACACTCAGAGAATGTATCCATTCCTTTAAATTTAAGAGCAATTAATTGTTTCTTCTCCTCTTCATTTAGTTGTCTCTGAACTTGTATATAATTTAAGCAATCTTGTATCTTATCTTGCAGCAATGAGTTCCTAAGTTTACTCATGCATTGCACGAGAACACTTATTGTTGTTTTAAATTTTCTGCCAGATTATTTAATTTAGTGTCCCCTATTCAACAGAACCAGTGAATGACAGTTCTCTAATCACTTTCTCCATGCATGTTACAGAGCTCTACCATTACTCTATGTTCAGCCATTTCTTTTCCACTCTGAAGAGCCCTGGTCTATTTAATAATTCCTCTCCTCTATTTCTATCTCTGGCTGTGTGCGTCACTTTTATCTTGACCTTTTCTACTTCTAAATACAACCTGTTTGAATTCGAAGGACCAGAATAAAAGAAGCACATATCATACATTTGCACTTTCGTGTAAGAGTCTTTTCTGCTTTGCTTCCCACTTACTTCCTTATCATTCTTTGGTTCTTTTTGCCTTTTTGATTACTGAGCATTCATACAACTATCCCAAACAATTCCAAGACCTCCTTCCTGATTGGTAGTTTAAAGACTAACAGTGCATGATGTCAGCTTAATAATGATAATATAAACCTCAATTTAAAAGAAAATTTGGCAGTACTAAACGCTAATGTGCCTATCTGTTCCAACTTGACTTAGGAGGAAGGGGAAAGAATTAAGATTACCTGGCTTTGTACTGAAATGCAAAACAGAGCTGTCAGACAAACTCTTCTGTCAGCTCTGTCATGGGCAGGTAATCACCTATGGATGAGCAGGAAGAACACAGAGTAACAAACTCTGAAATTATACAGGTATGTATTTCTGTTGTCCTTGTTGAAATTTGCTGGATCAGTTAGTTAGGGCAGAGAACAGCTTGACTTTTTTCATCTCCTGTAGGGCATTACTGATGTGGAAAACAGTCTGATCATACAACACTGTACCTGAATATTAATTAAAACTCTTACTCGATATTCACATGGAATTACATTGTCTTTAAATCAATCTGCTAACAGGGAGGATGGCATCGAGAGATTTATATAAAGTTCTATAAGCTTGAGGAGTACACATTCCTACATTCAGCAGTGTCTTCGATCAGTTCCTCCTAGCAACACTGAAAGCAAATCCATTTGTTATTGGCAGTCAAGAAAAGCAACTTACAGGGGCAAAGAGCTTCTTCTTCTTCTTTAGTTTGTGCTGACTCACTTGTAACATCAGATGAAGCTATATTCATGTTGACATTGTCTTCAGAGCAGAAGACAAGGGAAGGTGTGCTGCCATGAGGAGTTTGAGTATGGGGAGATGACTGACTACTAAGCTGAGAGATGCCTAGAGCAGATACTGTCTTGTTTATCTTCCTGCTAAGTGGACTGTGTCGTGCTTTCTGGATAAATTTCTGTGCATAGAAGAAAGAAAGAAAATAAAGGAGAGGATTTCTATAGCAAAATTGACAGTATAGAATCACATTCCCAAAACTAATTCCAGTATAGGGTCCTTCTGGCCTTCCTGTAACCTCATAGATTTTTCTTCAGTGACCTTAACAAGGTAGTTGACTACTTGGATAAGACCTCCTTCATTTTGGGATCTTTCTTGAATATTCCTCTGCTGTAGCATTAACGCCAACAGATTATGCTATTTTTTAAATACATAACACTGCAGCTGCAGAGGGCTAGTAATAAAGCAGCCTTTTCATATCCAGAGAGGTAAAAGTCAAAGCAGTTTGATAAATGTTCAGAGCTCTTCCTCCACCCCCCAACCCGTTCCCCATAACCTAGCAAATGAATTTCCTGTGTCAGGAATGTAAAACTTCAGTAGGATGAATTCTGCAGGGTTGATAATCAGAACAGTACATATCATAAAACAACTGCCCCTGGAGGAACCCAATGTTTCCACTGGAAGTTTCAAATCAAATATGAAAAGCAGTGTTCAAGTAATATTAAAGTAAATGACAACAGAAAGGAAATTGTCATCAATTCAAGCAAGAAGAAAAATAAAACCCACAGCAATGTGAATGCTAAAAGACACAAAAAGACTGACATGCACTKTAGATTCCTCTGCTCGTATTCATTTGGACCCGACTTTAGAGAACTGGTAAGAATAAACGGAAAAATAGGAAAGCCTCTACTTAGAAACAACTCTGTTACTTGTGTGACTCATTGGCTTTCCTTCTCTGCTTACTATCAGCAGGAAGAATATTTGCATAAAAACACCATCTTTGTCTTTCAGAAGTTTGACAACTCTTGCTGCTTATTCCCCAACAGAAATCATAAGCTTCTATTAAATCATTTTAATTATTATGTCAAGAGAGTACAAGCTGCAGGTGCTTCACGAATAACAAGAGCAAATAGCCTGCATGTAACAACAGCTCATATTTCAAAGAGAATCTCACTTGGGGATTTGAAAGCACTTCACAAAACTCAGTTATTTAGCCTTTTAGGGGGCAAAGCAAGGAACCAAAAGCTTAAGCAAACTGCTGAAGATCAAAATGTAGATGTGGTACAGAGTGAGGAATACTGGAAACCATTGATATTCCTTTGCCTAGCTCTCCTAGTTATACTCGTAAAAATCACTCACTTTCCTTTTATTTTCATCCAGTCACTTCAACAGTTTCAAAAACAAACAAACAAAAAACCCCCAAACTCCAAAGAAAACACTTGCTGTGTTTTCAGAAAGATGAACAGTTATCAAAGCATTACAGATCATGGTCTACAGTTTAGTTTGATGTTCTCTTCATCAGGTTAACTTCCTCTCAGCTAATGGCATAGTTTTTACAACTTTCAYCTGAATTGTTCATTTTCTCGTTTTCTTGGCTTTGCTTTGAGTACGGCAAGTGAATCCTGCTTTCTTTAAAGGCCTCAACATCTGAATTTCATTTCCCAATTTAGTTTTAAATTATTTATTAAAAGGCAACCAAACAGGTCAACACTAGAACTTATCAGGAAGAGTTCTCAAGGGCAAACCAGGATACCAGTCTAAAATCCTCATTAGACTCAAAAAGGCCCACTAGAGTAAGCACTGCTTCATGACACTGGGTCAGAGTCAGGTCCCTAACTCATAAGAAAAAAAAAGAAGGGAAGAAAATGCAAGCAAGAGGTTAGATGCAGTTTAGCAGAATATTTAATTCTTTCCACATCAGCACTTATCACTAAGGCCAAGCCACACCTCCCATGGTCTGAACAGATACATACTGCTCTTTCAGTTACCTATCAAAATGGGTTTTCTTTTTTTTTTTCTTCCCCAAAACATAAACAAGTATTCTGTAGTCACAAGATCCAGAGCACAAAATGTTGTATCAGGGAGTTCCATTATGCATCAAAACGAAGAAAAACAAATGCTTGAAAAGTCGGATGAGGTCCCAAAGAAGATATTAATAATGAAGTTACCTTTGTGTCTGTAATAAAGAGCTCCCACATATACGTTGTTAACTTTTCCTCTTCGATTTCTTCTAATGTTTTTTTAGTGCCCCCAGGGTCCCTAAGTGGAAAACAACTTAATTAGTTTTCCATTTCCAGAGTCTTGCTTTTATTATAAGTTCTTTTAAGAAATGCAATAAACAGAGGATAAATGGTGGCTGATCTCTACTGTGACATGTATCTTGACTTATGAGGAAAGGAAAGGTAATGCAAGCAGCATAAGCCACGAGTAAGCTAGAGTCACAACTGAAGAATTAAGAAAACACATTTATACTACAAACTATAATRTATGCATTAGGCCAGATTATGCTCTCAACTTCCTCTGTGCAAATCCGGAAGAATTTTGTCCAACATGGCAAGTTTTCACAGACAGAAATGACRGTAGGTTTAATTTCTCAGAAGTGACACTGCTAGCAGTAGCAGACCTTAAAAATGCTTCACACTTTACACTCTAAAAYGTTTTTTTGCATTTGCTTACACCCTTACCAAGCCTTAACATTGGGGCCAAATTTTCCAACTTYGATGTCTGCATCAAGCTGTTTTTCTGTTATTTATGATTGTTATTCTCTCTTTCAAGTAAATTTCAATTTCAATTTAATTTCAAATAGTTAATATTTTAAAGAMTATCAGAAAATACTCTCTCAAAACTTAAATGCTTTAGTGCTATACAAAAAAACAGCATTTGTGAAGAGGATATCCTAGTGTTTAAGATGCTCCTTTTGCTGCTGTACAAAATTTCTCTCAGATTTAACCAGATAAAAAGCCATTAGCATGGACATATTCAGAGCTACGTTAGAATAGYAGTCAAATCTGCTGGAAATTTTGTCTTCAATAACCATGCTGTAAACAGAGGTTTCAGGGACCAGACTGCTCCTGGTAATTGCATTTTCAAGCACACACATCAAAACTGAGAGCTGAGAGACTGCTRTCTTCTATATTCTCAGCATCTGATGACACCCAGGAAGTGAGAAGGAGATGAAAACAGCTTGGTTTGAATGTGGAGTAGTGAAGAATTTGTGCATAAAGTACATAAACTAGGGAATGATGAGCAGGATAGGAGCAAAAGAAACCTGAATCAGGTAAGAGTGAAGGAGATGGGAGGTGAACAGAACAAGAAGTGCATTGTGTATGTGCGTGTATGAACTTATCTCTGAATTTAAATGTAGTAATCAGGAGGTGAGGAGAGAATATAAGAGATAGGGTGGTAGACTGTAGTAGACGTAAATGAAGAACCAGAGCACAGTGGGTGAGGAGAGAGAGGGACAGAGACAAGTGGTGGTTACAGACAGCAACAGAGACCAGAAGGAAGTATACCACATGAGACCGCTCTACTTTAGAATCTGGAAACGAATCCAGAGTCCCATGCATTTATACTCCTCTGTTCGCAGCCAGGATCTGGAGACTTGCTGGAAAATTGTTTCTCTTATCCCACTCTATTGCTTGGTCCTCATATGTAAAGGGGTGAAAATCTTATCCACAATACATACGGGACTGATTCTATTTCGTAGTTCACTAGGCTAACTCTGTATACGAGTACTAGGCCACTCTGTYGTACACAGGCACAGTTTGTCTTTATTAATGAAATGACTGAGAATATAAGGAGAAAACAGCTTTGAAGAGTTTTACTCTGCAAATCAGAGAATAAACTGCTGTGTTTTACCAGACATGAATTTAAATACATTTTATGTCAACTTCGTTATACTTATTGACTAAAAATGTTCAGAAATTAAATAAATATTTACTTCTAACAATATAAAAGTTCAGAAGCAGTGCATCTTTTACAAGTACCCATCACTGTCGTACATAATTGATAGAATAAAACCAGCTAGTACACATCACTTTATAGTTGGCTTTGTTCTGTTATTATAATCTCTCCAAAATTCATGTTTATTTCCCTGGGATAGCCCTCTAAGGAAGGCTGCAGAAATATACTTATATTACTACATGTATTTAATGCACATAATTATTAACCAAAGGGGGGGAACACAACTAAATTTGGCTGGGAAAGCTCATTTTCTGCTAGTTCTGCAACTTGTAATAATTGAGGGCCATGCTGTGCTACTGATTTGAGTGTACAACTCCCTGCTGACTGCATGGGGGCAAAGTCAATGCACAACTTGTTCATGCTGCGTGGCTCAGAATTAAAAACATTTCACTCAAACAGCTGTTATCTGAAGAAGAGAACCAACAACGTATTAAGAACAAAAAAACTCCAAACCCTTCAATCCTTCAAAGACTATCCTGCATTGCAAACATACGTTGGATTCCAGCAGGTTAATATGGAATGCATAGAATTGCTGGACTCGAGAGTCAAAGCTTCCAAAAGCCAGTGTATGGCACATAGCTGTCGGAAGAGATGTTCACTGCAAAGAAGAGGAAAAAAAAAAAAAAAAAAAGAGTGTTTTACTACAAAGTCAGGGAAACATAAGCAAACTGGCATCCTTTTGGCCAGAGCCAGCCGTGGTTTTCAATCTGGTGTGCCACCCTATTAACAGAGAGATGAGAAATGGCTGTTCACTGCACAAACAGCCATACAACCTGCCAATCACATTTCCCAGTACCTGCGACAGACTGCACAACGCCACAACTATTCCCATTGCCAGGACCAGATGAGAAGGAGTTAGAGATCTGACACCACACATGTACAACCCAGCCCTGAGCTAGCTGCTCTTCTTGCTGCTGTTGCTCCCTGCAGACTGCAGGGAAGGGGAGGGAGTAGTTTCAGAACAATAGCTCAGCACCTGCAGGAACTCAGTTGAATTGTTTTCATTAAAACATACAAGCAGAGAATATTGCTGACAAACAGGAAATAAATGCCTGTTAATGATAATCTTAGACATAAGTTTGAAAATATATGAGGAGGTTACACAGGATAATGCTGTCTTTTGATGGGGAAAGGCAAAATTCTGTTCTCCTGTTTCGTGACAGGAACATCTACAGGTGAAGAAGAGAGACTTGGAGGGGATAGACCAACATGCAGGTCAATACCTCACCGCACAGCTGGTGTGGTCACCACTGGTGTAGATTTGGCTTTTATGACAATAGGACTGCTTTGAGGCTTGAGGACTACTGGGGAGAGATGGGACTCAACTAAGAAAAACCTCATTGACTGAAAAAGGTACCTCTAATAGTAAAAACTAATCCTTAAGTTCTTATTGGTATAAGGTAGACAAAATTGTTCACTGAATTCTAGACACCTCTTAAGGTTCCTGCACTGTTAATATGTAACTCTGAATCCTGAAGGTGTATTTTTGCATGTGAAACTTTTCTAAGAACTTATTTCGGTGAATTCCTCAGTGTTTTCAGTACCTACGAGGGATTCCAGCATTTGACACCTAAGGGTTTGGATTCTTATGGTTTTGGATTCCCAGATACCTTCCCAAAGGCTTTGTGTTGTGAAAAAATAGCATGTGAGTTTAGAATGCCAAGAGCCATTTTACTCTAAACTAAGATTATTGTTTTTATTTTAGCTTATTCCATATGTAGATATAAATACACAAAGATACTTCCGGTGAGGAACAGCTTTAATGAACTTAAACAGAGTGGATACTTTGTATTAATGATTCTAATACAAAATATACAGAATTATACACAATACACTCTCCCTCTCAGGCCTACTTTTCTTTAAACAAGACAAAGTACATTTTGACTTTGACAGCAAAAACCATTTCCTTAAAATGAGCCTAATCTTAAAAGCTATACCACATAAGCAAATTGTATGCAAACGAATCAGCGTTTGGTGCATCAAGTTCTTTCATGTTTGTGTGTGTGTGTGTGTGTGTGTGTGTGTGTGTGTGTGTGTGTGTGTGTGTACACACTGGATTTTAAGTCAGTCATTCAGATTCAAACATTTAAAGTTAGAATTTAATTGCTGCTATTAGTAAAAACAGATTATTTCACCATCTAAAATTCTCAGGAATCATGTTCATAAGGTTAACACAGGCTCTTGGTGTATGTATTACGTGTTTCTGCTGCTATGAATTCTGCTTGTGTCCTACTAAGAAGGGCAGGACACAATCTGCCTTTGAACATACCTTTTTGCTCCAGTGGGGTTTGGAATCAAGACACTGGTATAAATAGGAGTGAAAGACCGTAAAGTCATCTTCTTTCTTTTCTTGTTTTTCCATGCCTTCTTCATGCAGTGGCCTTCTGTCAGAGAGCAACTGTGGGATGAAGACAGAAGTTAGGAAATGAGTATATGAAATGTACTCATGTACAATACAATTGTTTACTGTATTCACATCACCACGCTCCTTCTCTCCTCCTTACCATTAAAAAAAAATACTTAGGTGCATTCCTGAATTAAGAAGTACAGAATTTGCCAGCATTTAATATTACAAATTATACACTTATATTTAATTACTTACTATTATTGTATTTGTAAATTATAAATGCAATATTATTTATATTTACATATTTATAGTACTTTTAAATTAAGCATTTATTTGACAGCAAATTTTGAGGCAGATATGATAAGGTCATCAGTTTGTCTGAAAAAGATTTTGAGATACACTACATTACACTAACTTTCTGTTGGTATGATGCCAATGGCATAAACAAGATAAGATACATGTAACACTAGGGCCATGAAGTAGAAAATATAGGTGCACTGCATCTCTATTACAGAAGGCCAAAGTTTCAAAATTTGCCTCTAAAATTCTGTTCAATTTTTCATGGCTAATGTATTATGTGCACAGAAAACAATAAAGACTAAGTTGACAGGCAGATGAAAAAGAGTTTTGTGTGTTGTCCAAACCCATGTAATAGAAAATCGTGCTCTTTACAGGCTGTGGGCAGTGTTTCCTCACTGCTACATGTTTTGTTCGGCCATTTACACCTGTGCAAAGTGTTTATAAAATATGACCTGACAAGCGAGAAAAGGAAATGTTTATAACTACTCGCACCTGGTGTTAGACAATGGAGGTTCAAGCTTAGTAAACGCAGTGACACATTGCAGGCTTCATATGTCAACACTACATAAAGTACGTACGTATTTATCACCTAAAACTTCAAACACTACAGCTGACCAGCAAATAAAAACTCTTGGCTATTCACTGTTCAAATGTGAGAAAGACTGAATTACAGCAAGATGGAGCTTGTGCTGACCAACAGAAGTTCACAGTTGTTACATAGTGTAAACTGGTTGAACTAAACAGGCACTTAGCAGCATCCCCAACAACACAACACAGAAACAAGAACACATTCCACCATTCTTTCTTATCTTTGTGGACTCAGGTCAAGCTTCCATAAAGCACATCTGCCTTAATTTCTGGCTGGACCAAAATAATATGACTGAGACTAAAGCTTCACCCTGTATGTCTACAGAATTACCCAATAATGCTTTTAATCCCAAATTCATTGACTGCATACCCACTGACATTCACATTTTCAACTTATTTTGAGGTACACTGTCTTAGTCTATCCATACCAGTAACAGTCAGTCTTGGAGCTTCTAAAAGTATCAGTGAGTGTTTTAGGATAACATCTCTGACCTCATCCAGATGTGCCTACCAGCACTTAAGAGACTGCTGTTTGGAAGAACTGAGAAGTGATAGAAAGCAGCTCCCTAAATTGCTTAGTGGTTACAAGCCTCTGGACCACACCCTGACTTACTCCTTTGCATCCACACAGGAAAAAGGGCAAGTTCAGCCTCTGCCTAAGCAGTGTATTGTTTCCCCCAGTGACCTATCTGTTCAGGCCACACTTGAGTGTGGAGTTACTCTGATAAAGAGTGGAGTTACACCAATAAATGCCTAAGATGTTAAGAGTATGGTGCAGGCCCAGTATGACACAGATATGACCAACTCTATTACAGAACATGACATGGTAACTCCTCAGTGATAAGGTACATCACACCCCTTCGCTGCCAAATACATGAGGATTTCCCTTGATTTCCTACCTTCAAGGCACGTAAATCTTTAAGTCTCAAGCACTCAAAAATTGTATTAAACCTGAAAACAAAAATTGCTCCTGATAACACTCCTCTCTGATAGAAATGAATTGTCTTCTAGAAGCATAAAGTATATTTGTGAAGGAAGCAACACTTCCTCAATGGCTCTGGAAAAGCACAACTTGCTCCTGCTGGCTTAAAGATATACTTAAAACCTTGTTATTTTTTATTCCAAGGTCCATGTGCATCTGTGAACACATACGTCATAGCACGTGAATGCTCAATGGTCAGAAAGCTTGGGCAAACAGGAAGGATGAAGGAATCTTATATGACAATCACAAGATCTTAAAGATCTTTGAAAGTAGTCACTTATAAAGACGGTGAGCACAGTATGTGGAACTGAATGAAACCTTTACAACAGGCCTTCTGGTTTATAAAGAACCATTTGTCAGGAAACGTGAGTTCCTCAGGAGCTGTGTTTTTGAAATTTATTCCTCTGTGATTCTGAATCAGTGTCATATCAAAAGCATCAACTTGCAATTTAAAGGCAGTAAAACTGTACGAAACTCTCATGTAACTTTCTAAAGCAAGGAGGGTAAGATTATGGAGTTAGCAGAGACAGAATACAGCTTTTGTCAGAAACACAAGACTTTTTGCATTGTTTGTCAAGAACACAATATGAAAAATAAATAGAAATTCCTAACACCAATGCAGAATGTCAGTGCTTCTCTGCCTTGTCTGAGCAGGGGCAAGTTAAGCAGGCTTTCAAACTGTCAGTTAACCAGCATTGTAAAGAAACCTGTGTGTGGCACAGGAGGAGTTAGTGAAGATATGGAGAAACAGAAATACTTTCCAACGTTCATCACTGCATCAAAAATCAGTAGGATAGTTAAAGATGACAAAAAGAAAAGAACAGCGAGAGGAAAATATGTTAGATGTACGAGTCTGTGATAGTTTGCTTTCTTTTTGGTGTTATTTATCAGAGCAACTCAGGGGCACTYCTTGTAACAAAGGATCATGAGGCCACATTGAACATGTAATGTGAGCTACCATGAACTGAACAATAAATTAGTATAAAACCAAAACGATACTGGCATATAACACAGCTGACAGGCTGAGAGAGAGCTAGGCCAGTCACAGAAGATTGTTAGACATGGGTGAACTTTTGATGCCATATGCCCCCCCCAAAGGTCTGTAGCCTCTAGAAGCCCAGAAGAACTAGTGTGTCTTGTTCAGTACGTATCCAACCAGCTCATCACCAACTAAGAAGTCAAAGACAACTACAGAGCCATCAAAGTCATTAGAGGTGTATGGAAGAGACTGAACTGAGCCAAAGGATTGAAGCTTATCTACAAATCAAATGGAGAAAAAAACAGAAGAAGGTGGAGAGTAGCAGCGCTGCATTAGCCAAGAAACTCCCAATTTTATCAGTCTCTTCTGCTTGCAATTCTTATTCACTCTTAATGCTGTGATTGCATTCTGGGGAAACAGCAGCATGACCATCTCTCACCAGGCCTCTTCCTCTTCTCAGAGATTCAGTTCTGAATTAGTTATGAAATCTTCCCTCTGTTCACTAACTTTCTGCCTTCCAAATGCCTTCYTTTTTTAACAGGATCTCAAGTATTTTTGTTCAGCGCTTGCTAAGGTCACATCTGCTCACTTACCACTGTTTTCTCTTCCTAGTTTATACAAGAAATAACATTTTGCCTCAATACTAAGAAATGACAGCAATTGGAAAACACCTCTTTTTTTAAACCACTGTCCCTGGACCACTAAAACCCCTTTGAGTTGACTTACATGTTTATCTCTTCCTCAGACTCCTCCTCATCAGATGAATATCTGGGTGGCTGGCATATAGTTCTCCATCTCACGTCCTGAGCCTGCTGTGCTGCTCTCCACGCATTCTTCCTCTCCAGTGATTCTTGGTGAAGTATATGAAAATATCCTTTACCTTGCTTCACAGCAGTGATATGACGTCTGCCAAAAATCATCACAAGATGGTCTGTGTACTACAGACATACCAAATTGATTAATCTCTCTGCTGCCCAATACCCTAAATTTTTACAGGCTTTACATCCTTCTTTACTTGAGAGATCAACAGGTTTCTACAACATCCATAAAATTAGTATTTTCTTCTGCAATGTAATAACAAAGGACAATGATTTCCCAGTATGAACTAACAGATCTTTGTTATCTTTCTCCGCGCAGCACTGATTAACTACTAGATTATGTTGAACTCAGCACTGCTTTGTCCACTACTTGATATAAAAATTCCTGTCTAATCCTAATTTATAGCAGCCATTTGACCACTGGGCCCCTCACTGTTTTAACTCAGTTGCCGCAGGCTGTCAGGCACTGCTTCTACTTGCTGTCAGAAGGCCACACTGTCAGGAACAGGGAAGCTGTCAATGAAGCCTGTAAGTGAGCTGAAGACAACAGGCAGGGCACTACCTTAAGAGGAGGAAATAAAGAAGAAACTATAACACACTCCCAGTAGGATGACAGCAGGGGCAGAAAAGAAAAGGTGAGCTATGACAGTGAAATGGGTACAGCATATGATTACTCTACAGTCTTTGATTAAAATGTTAGTTAGAAAATAGCAGCTGATCCAAGTCAAACAAGCATCCCATCTGGGCAAAGACACATCCCTTTAAGTTAACAAATTGCTGACTTCTAGATTAAGTGTCATGGGCTGTACTGATTCTTTCAGACACAATCTACGCTTGAAAGTTGTGTCTCAATCATTTTACTTAGAAAATAACTCCCTTTCCTTATCAGAGATATATTTAAGCACCTGAAGGTCATATGGGGTGCAGATTTCAGGCACTGAGTTGACTAGTTCTCCAGGGGAACAGTTTGCTTCCTCCTTGTTTCCCTTTTTAAAAAAACACTTGCATAGTTTAATGATTTTAGGGCTGTTTTTTTTTTATTTTGTTGGTGAAGTTTTTTACTGTTGTAGTGTGTGTGTGTGTGTGTGTGTGTGTGTGTGCGCGCGCACGCATGCGTGTGCATGTGGCCAGCAACTACAAACACAAGTCATTCCGTCTGTCTTCTTCAGATAATGATAACCTCTCTGCTGGACCTTTCCTTACGAACTTAGGGAAAAAATAATTAGAAAGTTATTATGAGAAAGTCATGTCCTTATTAAGAAATGCTGAATGCTTTAGAAAAACCTAAGGATTTTACAGTTGTGTCAGACTGTTCATTTTTTTTATAAGAACCCAGTATTTTGCACAACAGAATTCTCTTGGAATACTGGAAGATGTTTAACAACCTCCAACTCTTATTTTATGTACTTTTCAATAGTTTTTTTTCTCTCTCTCTCTTTCTCCCTCTCTCATCTTTACCAAACATCAGTATATTTGTATGTGAAAAGATTATTATCCCCCTTCATACTGCTTCTCCTGCTTACTGAATGCACTGGTGTAAGTATCTGTTCTTAAAGATTAAAGCACTGCTGTAGCTGTTTATTACAATGCCACAAATAGTGGACAATAAGGCTATTACATGAATCAAAGTTAATTAAGACAAATTAATTATAAACTAGGCAGTTTTTTTTACACAAATTCATAATCAACATTATTGGGGAAAGATGCACAGAAGCAGCAAAGTACCATTTTGTAAAGTTTGCCTAATACAGAATTATTTCTGAGACACTTATGACTGACCATGATAGTGCATGGACTCTTATTATGGGAAAAATAGTAAAATAAAACCAAACTTGAAATACACAGGTGATCAATGTACTTTTCTATACTTCAGATTTACAGTACATTGCTGCAGTAGGACATCAAATATTTCTACATTTGAATTCTGGCTTCTGAATACACCATTTATACAATAATTTAATAAACTTAGCTTGGCTGCCAAATTGACAAGTAGGTGAGAATCATTCATTAAAATGCAAACGCAATTGAGATGAAATGTGGAATACATTTATTAAAGTAATTGAACTTCAGTCAACTGTAGTCACAACAAAGATTTTCAGTTGCCTTTCATACAAAAAAGATATGTCTTATTTTTGTAAGTTAATACCTCTGTCAGCATGGAAATTAAGAGTTTCCTGAGCACTAATAATGTGCTATGGAAAACTTCAGCTTTCTCTGCAGGAATATATTACTACAGATAAGGGCCAGCCACATGCACAGAGTGACCCAGTAGCATACTACACATACAGAAAATAGATTGCAAACATACGTTACAGTGCTTGTTATAACTACATACTTAATAAATTACTCTTTAAATCCTTTAGGAACCATGAGTCAACAGCTAATTGTAATACAGAGCCATTAAAGTTTTGATGAATTCAGCTTTTACCAAAGATTAGGGATTCCTGGTACCTTTCTTTACTCAAAGAATGACTCATTAAAGAAATCATTAATTCATCTTAATTATAAATTTGGTGCTAGACTAACATTCAGAAGCTATAGCAACAGCTCCAGAAACTTTGCCATCAGGCTCAAGGCAAGAGAGATTTCTACCAGTTTTCTCACATTCCATTTAAATCTATCTWTCTTAAATACATTGGATCATCTTCACTAAATTGAAAGGAATCATGCTGTATATGTATTTCCCCCAGAAGTTCAAATTTTACACAGTTATTAACAACTTCACATCTACTTAGTATGCAAAAAAATTCCATGACAGGCAGTTTATCACAGGAATAAGATACACTCTCCTGTACCTGTGATGCCAAAATTCCTGCTCAGCTGTCTAAGGCTCAATAGAGTTACTAGGAAGGTGGCAGCAGGCTACACGGCCATGTGGCTGCTCCTCTATCCAGCAACYGTATTCCGTGCAGCAGAGGATATTACTGGGGATGCTGCAGCCTCAATAACTCTCCCTGCTACTCTGCCCCAGTCCCATTCCCTGAGGTGCAATGAATTGCAGTTTATTTGTACCATGTTGATTCTCAGTCTTTCTAAGGGTTAACTTTGTCTTAGAATCACAGTGAGCAAAAATTGTGAGCTGTAAGGAAAATAACTATTTATCTATCAAACAACTTAATTACATGCTTAGCATTTTTCTGATCATGGGAATTGTTAGACACTGTCTCATAATATGGTCACACTATTTTCTTGTCTTAATGGATAGAGGTTTTAGATCAATAAAGCTAATGACAGAACATCCACTGCTCCAAGCACTATATCGTAAGAATTTAGTCTTTTCCAGAGGCTTATAGCCAATTGTAAATATAAGTTAAACCAATGTGGCATTGCTCTGAAAGCTATTAAGAGCACAGGCTTTCTTAATGCCATTTCTTATATTTTCAAAAAAGCATTTCAACCCGTACTGGCAGCAGCTCCTACTAAACCAGTAAAAGGTTCACTTGGGGCACGATGCCAGATTCTGCCGGTGGTGTTGCAAGGTGCATGTTAGTTGGGCACTGCCAAACTTGTTGCACTCATGTCAAACTGAATATGAGCTAAGCCTTGTCGAGTGAAAGCCAAGTCCAATCTTTTGCACACTGCCACTTAAAGGAATCATTTTGAGTACTATTTTTTGTGGCAGAGAAAGTAATATAACAACAACACACCTCTATACAAAACTGAAAGCACAGGAGGCAATAGCTTTGAAATTGTAATAAACACAGCTAAACTGTATCAAACATTCTGAATATTTCAAACCAAAATCATAGATTAAAAAACAGAATAAGTCTTCTAAATGAACACTAAATTACCTGCAGCCATGCCATCACGGGCTGTGATCCCATCACAGCTCTCAAGTGAGGCTGATGAATATCTGAATCCTGAAGAATTCAAAGAAATACCAGCTGAAGGAAGGTAAGAGTAGGAAGCTCAGTTCCTTTGAATTAAACATACCTATGCCCTTGCCTGTTTTTAGTGGGTACTGTGGTACTGGAGGGGCTGTCTTCTTGATTGTATGATGAAATGGAAGTTTTGACAACCTGAAGTCATTAAGGATCCTAGGGCAACTTCTGCAGGAGTACAAGTGTTAACTCCTGCATTCTCATCAGATTGCAGATAATTAAATGTTACTGTCCTCACAGCTGTTTCATTTGGAATTCTTAATATTCCAGTCCCCCAAAATACTACATGGCATGGATGTAAAACAATACACATCGGACATCATTTGAGCAGTTGCTGCATTTTAATAGCTGAATTTACATTAAGACTGCTTCACACCTTTTGGATCTTGAGTAAGGTAAGACAAATTTACTGTAAATGAGAACTAGTGCATTGTTCACTTACAGTACTAAGTGAGTTATGAGTTATTACAGGATGCTTACACTACTTACACCATAAAATTACCCAAAGCCATGGAGGTAAACCTGAGCTAGCAAGTCCTGCTATTAAGCTCTGCATGGCATTTGGGTCATGTCCTGGAAGCTTAGCTTGTGGGCAGCAAAAGCTTGCAACTATTTACAGTTAATATGTAGATACTAATGTAATGAACTAAAAATTCTCATTTGGTAGTGTTTGTAACCAAGTTACAGAGATGTGAACAAGTATACACACTAGGCAATGGAGAATCAGGAATACACTGGTTACTGTTACTATTTAATGGTGGAATAATTAGTATATTAAGAACCAAATAATTTATGCATAAATATTCATAAATTTTTATCTTCTTAAGATCACTAAAGACCACAGATTACTACATTAAGATCTATTTAATGTAGTTACTAACCCATAGAAACTCAGGCACATGTTGTCATTTACCACACTGAACATTAACCGTTCTGGCAAGGAACTAAAGAGGTACCATACAAAATCAACATCTGGCCTGCGTAGTTGAAGAAAGATATACAACCTGGAATACCCTCATTATTTCAGATGTAGATTCTCATTTTATTTTTGTGCAGCTGAGTACAATATTCTATACCCATAACTGCTTTTTTTAAAAAAAGAAACAGGATCTGCATAACAGCAAAAATATATTTTATCATGAGCAAATCTGACCTTGAAACAAATCATGAAACATGAAAAGCTGTAAATAAAACACGAGAAAATTTATGGTATGCTTGCAGAAGGCAGCATAGGAAGAAATAAAGACATTCAGTGGTCAAAACAATACCCCAAACTGTTACACAAGATGTCTCTAGGCAAAGGTATTAATGTATTACCATGTATTTAAAGATGTTTCAAACTGGTTTTCAATTAACTATAAAGACATTAAATATAGAAGGTGCTGCTCCTATTGTGAAATGAGGCAGACTCCTTTGAAAATGTCCTATAATGTTGAGAAACACACACATTTGACTACCTGAATGTTAAAAAAATAACACATCAAAGAACTAGTTGGAAAACTGTTCTCAAGCTAGGAAGAATGGAGAGCAGCAGTTYTACTTTTAAGAAGTCCTGGAAGACAAGAACATGCTACCACCATTCCTGGAAGTATATAGGAGCCCCTCGCCCACTCTGCCATGCTGTACCTCCCATTCATTCCCATTCCTATTAGATCTTCATGTAGGAATTTTCGTTGATGGTGTAAAAGTTGAGTGTAGGCACATGTAGATTTTCAGCTCTTGGTGTCTCTGGAAAACCACATAAACAGAGGTGAGATGTGGAAGTTTTTTCAGGACCACACAGAGAGAATAAATTTGTACTGACAAAGGGCAGAAAAATGAATCTGCACAATTCCAAGGCTTTGCTTTAAATTCCTCTCCCCAAAGCTTTCAGGAAACTATTACTTAAAATCAGAAGAAAAAATCACCTAGAGATTTCTAGGCTCTCAATTTTCTTGCTCTAAGAATGTAAAATAAAATGTTTTATGTTCACATTGCCCATAAAAAGGCAAACTCACTGCTTTTTAAGTGGAGCTCCATTGAGGTCACACAAACTGTACCTGAAAATACCGTTGGTTCAAGATTTTCATGTAGAAGTAGAAGCTGTATCTCATGATCTAGTGTTTTGCTTTACCACAATAAAAGGCACAATAAAGGCATTTACAGAGCAATGACATTTTACTACTAAATAATGGAAATCTATTTTAAGTCTTAGAATTGTTCTAACATTCAGTGACAATGTGTCATTTTGTGTCACAGTATATGGAATGAGATTGTCATGTTTAGACAGATAGCACAGACTAATAAGCAATGAACTATTTCCACTTACAAAATTTCAAACATAAACAAACATTCTTCCACACAAAGAAAGGAGATTGAGACTAAAATGAACAGTCTGGAAAGGCTGAAATGTTGATAGGAATAGCAGTTTTTCCAGTGATTGATGATAGAGATAATGATTCATACATCCATACACTTAAATGGTTGTCTTTGTCCATGACTGCTGTCTAATTAGTGCGAGCCATCATTCACGTAAAATAAAATTTTCCTTCTGGAAAAAAAATGCTGCAAATTGCCTGCAATGACAGTGCTAGAAACATGCCAATTACAGTGATTTCTGCCAAGCAGCAAAAGGGCACAGAATACCGGTTTCCAAGCAACTGACGTTACTAAGCATTAAACAGAGTGGAAACTAGTATCGGCAGATAAGTATTCCACCTTTCCAGTTAGTACTGCCTCTCTTACTTGCTTCTTAACTCTGCATGGTCTCGCTTACCTCCTTCTACGCACTCCATTAAGTCTTCCAGTAAACTCTATGCATTAAGGAACGTCAACTCATCAGAATCCCCAAAGACTAAGGTGTTTTTTGTCTGTGTATATTAGAATAAGATTGTTATAGATTCACAGGTTAGCATAGGCAAGGTCATAACCAAAACTCTCGAATACAGCACATTTCCTGCCATTTAAAGTAGTAGCTACTTTTTAATCAGAAAATGTAAGCAGTTAGGTATCAAAAAGAATTCAGAGACAGCTCTTAACTACTGCTGTGAAAGTCAGCGTTACTGTTGCTGCGAGCATCGAGTGTGCATTAGTAGAGCCTGGGCTTTCTGAGGGCAGACTGACTTTCAGAGATCTGCCCTCATGAAATTCGAACCATTTTAAACAAACACCTAGTTTCTAATTTAAAATACAAAAAGCTGCCAGTGGAATACTGTTTAAACTGCCAGCAGTTTGACATTTAGTTTTATTCACCTAGCACAGCGTGGTGAAACAGATGCACAGGGGCGGTGTTCTTCAAGCTATAGGAAATGCAATATATCTGCAAAGGTTTAGCCTGCCCTTTTTGCACATGAAGGCTAGTGGGGCTCATAAAATGGCATGGCTTCTTTCTCTCTGAGCACGTAGCTCAAAGCTGTCACTGACTGAGGGTGACAACTACTTGCCATTTTGACGTGGTACATATGCTTAGAGGACTGTCCCTGGATGTTCTGTACACACAGTTCTCCTTCGTCTGTTTTTATGCTGACACAGGTAAGGTCAGTTTTCTTCCATTTCTTCCTGTCATAACTCCAATGTAGCTTACTGGTAGAGCTGGATGCCCTAGGAGGCACTTGTAATTTGTGATAATAAAAGTGCTTCAGTCTGTTCAATTTAACAAAAATAGACATAATTGTAATCAAATAAATATAAATTTTCCTCTCAGTTTTCCTTTCAGAAGATGACAAAGGTGGGCTGTCAAAGTATACACACCACCTCTCCTTCCTTTCTGATGCAAGTCCGTCAGCTTTGTTAGGCTACATCTAGAAATTACTTCTGCTCTTCAAATAGCGGCTCTATTCCATGAAAAGTAAATATTCAGTCTAAATTCATTCCATTTCCTCCACAACACAAAATAAATCTTCCTCCCACACTGAAGGACAACATTAAGTTTGCAAAGGATCAGAATCACTCTCCAAGGTATCTATTTCTGTCCAATGACAGTAGTCCAGGGTGACTGAGCTGCTAACTCAGGAAGCTCATGTAAATGTCTCATGTGAGGCAAAACAAATCCAAGCCTGTGCGCACACTTTGGTATTCAAACTCTACATATGCACCAGACCAGGAGCACTCTGACATGAGTTCTTTATCACCGTGCACCTCCTCAGCCTTACGAAAGACAGCAACAGGGACAGAAATGAACAGAATATTAATCAGCGGTTCATACAAGGAAGACAAATACAGAAAAAGGAGTTTGGCAGCCTGGCCTATTTGTGGAGCTTACTTCTCTTCTCACATTTCTCTCTATTAAAAAAAAAATATTTCTACCTAGACCTCTTAATGGCCCTTAAGTAATCCAATAGTTTCTATTACTGATATCTTCTCCCATTACCTTTCCTCTCTCCTTTTTACACAAAGAAAATATTTTCAGTTAGTCTTATTAGGATTGATTTGGATTTAGATTGATTTTAAGGACTACTTTCCATGAGGATGTTTAACAAGAACGTCCAGCACACTTGCATGGCACTCTGCAGAAGTGTCTTATGTGCCTTATGTCTAGAGTGTCTCAGTCTGCAGAAGTGATTTATGGCAATCTGCTTTTATTATGGATTAACAAGTATAAGCCTTCAATTCTTTTGTAATCTTATTTTTTTTTTTTTTTTGCTTTGTAAGTCTTCCTGTAAGTCTTCTCTCTACAAGTTATGAATAGTTATAAAGCCTTCTGCTTTCTTGGTTCTCATACAATATAATCTCACTCAATTGTGGATTACTTAACATTATTTCTGGATCACAATTACAGATGTCATTGGAACAAAGCAGTAAGAAAAGATCTCTCTCAGAGCTGAATGTCATTTCAAAGTGGCCATGCCTGAGTTTGAATAGTCTTAGTAAAATAGCATAGAAGATTTCCTACTACAGAAATGGAAATATAATTCTTAGCTCAAAGATACCTGAACGCCCAAGAACAAAGGCATTTTCTTTTCTACCACACTGTATTCTACCCAGTGAACCTGACATTGCAAAATACTTAGTTAAGTAAGGCAGGGCTACTTTGTGCCTATACAGGCAATCTTCAACGATAACGAGATGCATTGATCTATAAAGGAACAGGAATGATCACTATCTACGCACTTCGTAAATGGCTTTTCTTTTTTTTTTTTTTCTGCACAAGGATAAGCAAATTCCTTCTTACATTTTAATGCGATGTTTAGGTAAAATGATATCTGAGAGTCGACAGGTGTCCCCTTAAAGTGATTTGGTACAACTAATCAGCAGGAAAAGCGCTGGGAATACTTTCTGCTTAAGATTAGCAACTGACACTTATGAAAGATGAGCAACCTCTGTGCTCTATCATCGGCTTCTTCTGCACCATCACACGGATCAAGGAAGTGTAAGAGGATAATGATGCAAGGCAGTGTGAGGTCATAACTATGAAGTTTAGCTTTAATATAATTATGTTTTTAATGCATACAGTAAAATATTCAAGCTTTATGAATGCGGCTATGTCTGTTCCAGTAATGGATCTTCAAACATTTCTGAGATAATTTTAAAATTCATACTAATGTGCTTGCTATGTCTCTGTGATCTCTACTGCTAAAAACTTCCTCTCGGTTTGTGTAATTATAGTCTTTAATACACACAAGCTGCAAGATCAGAGAGACTACTTTCTGTGAATATTACCAGTTAACGTCCAATTAAGACAACTGCTGGGTGTTCCCTTTCAGTCATGAGGAAGAAAGGCAGCAAAAAACAAATCCACAAAGATTATTTGTATTCATTAACTTCCTGTAATATGTATTAGCTTGCTACTCTGCTAGCCTGACTGCTTTAATTGAAATAAGTTGCTATCCTAATAATTTACACTTCTGTTTTCCTCTCTCTCGTATTTTCCACTCTTTCTCAAGTAGCCCCTCTTCTATAGTCTGAAATTGTTATTGGGAAGTATTCCTCACGTCTTTTAGTCCAAGCCAGCAGTSCAGTTAATCTCACTTGACATTATCATTCCTTGAAACTTTGTATCTCAATATTTGTTTAAAAAGTCTGCCTGTTTCATTTCTATGCTTTTGTTTTTTGTTCTTTTTCTACCTGCAGGTTTAGTCAAAGTAACACTGTGCAAATACTCACAATGTATGGCTGGCACATTTTCACAGTTAAAAGTCACAACAAGGGAGTTGAGGAATTTCCATGCTTATATAACACAATAAAAACAGTCAGTTAGCGTATACCTTTGATTTCCAGATATTATGTCTTTCGGATATTTTTCTGCATAATGGGTCATWTAGCTACATAGATTTTAGAAAGTATTAGAGTAGTGAGTCCATACATTTTTTAAAATCTCTTTCCCTGACTTTTCTCAAGTAAACTTCTCCATGGCCACTACAGTTCATATATCATTATTTTTTTAAATTAAAAAATAAATAATAAATAAGTAGGATTTGTGATTTAATATCCACAGTAAATAGAAGAAATTATATTAGTTGGGCTGCAAGATCATCATTGGAATTACCTGGAAAAGACAGTGTGGTATTACATGAYATGTCAGGCAGATTTCACTTCAGACAGCTCTAGAAAATGGAATTAAAGTGACCATTGTCTATACAACATTAAACACAGGCATATTTCTCAGGAGTGTATGAACAGGCTTTGATTAGACCCTGGCCCAACCAAATTTCCGTTCCTCAATAGAAAAATGTGTGTAAAAATATCATTTACTGTGTGGTAAACTTAAATATGTACTTATTTGTGCAACAGCACAAGATTAGATTTCCCCCCTCTTCATCTTCCTCCTAACTTTCGATAGTCATGCAAAACTAATGGACTGGAATATTTACATCCAGGCATTTCAAATAACATGCAGTCAGTTTTAAATAAAACTGCRAATTAATTTTATGGGACTAGAAGAAGTTAGAAGAGGAGGAGACGCTTTAACAGATAGATATTTTCTTATCTGTCAGCACTTTGGACTGTGTTTGGGATATTAAAACAGAGTTGGGTTCTTTCCATTTTCTCCATTAGCAGTAAAAAGGATTCTGCAAGCCAAATTAGACTTGTAATAACAATTGCACAACATTGTTCTTCTCTGAGGGTGTGGTACAGTTACAACTGATCAAGTCTTAACAGACAATTCTGCTGATAATGTACATAAAGGAATATAATCTTGTTCGCGCCTTCAGCTGTAGTGGTTTCTGAAGGAGGAAGAGGATAGAAGCTGGGTTTTTAATCACCCAGAAAAAAGATCTGTCATTAAGATCAAATCTATTCACATTATTAAAAATCTGTATGTAAGACCATTTTGTAGATTACATTACCATTAAATATTCAATGAAGGTAAATCTGCACTTATCATAATGCAGTGCAGGAAACTGAGAAACATCTTCAGTTAAATGCAGGCTAGGCTGAATGCTTCATCTGTCACATGAAACAACTGCACTTGTTCAGAGAGATGGAATGGATGATCTTAATTTTTTTCCCCCCCCCAGATCCTAAGATTTAGTGGGCTGATTTTAAAATTTGATAAATTAGAGAAACAGAGACACAACTGAAGCGCAGGAGAATACATAAAACATTTACAGTCCAAGATATCTGAGTTCCAATCATGGCTGTTCCAGTGATAATTAATCTTACACCCCAAATTCAACTTTCACAACTTACCTATGGGTTAATGATACTTGTCTGCCTAATACCTAGCAGTGTTGTGGAGATGAGTATGAGAATGCTTGCATGTACATCACTGCCAGGCACTGTAAGATTTATCGAACATTCCTAAAAGCTTGAGGAGATAATGGTAATAGGATTCAAAATTAAAGTAAGAATTTAATGAAAATAGTAGGAAAAAAATAAGCCCTATATGGAAAAAAGTAATTTTTGCTTTCTGTCATGAAAGCAATCCTCATTCACACTCAGCCTTCCATGCCAATTTAAAAATCTATATATCTATACAGTGAGTTTAGTTCAGATACATTACCTAGTTTCCAATCCCAATTTACAACTCACTTGACAGAGGTGCAGAGAGGTCAAGCGATTTGCACAGTCACACACAGATTTAGTTGCTCAGCCAAGACTTAAGATCAACATCATCTTGATTTCTCCTCTCTCCCTCACAATTTCTGCCCTCCTCATACAGCATTCTTAACACATTAACGCCATAATACTGAGAAACAGGGAGCAGAAGAAACAATGCTTGGAGGGGCAATCTACATTTTCCCTTCATTTGACAAAGGCAAATCATGTCCAGTCTCAGTTTCTATCACTATAATCTTATGTGAAGCTTCTTTAGTATACGAAAAATCTAACTTTAATAACATGGCTTTTCCTGCCACCAATCCTTCAGATTTAGTCCCTCAAAATCAAAATAGGAACCCAACGTGAAGGGCTCAACACACAGCTGTTGTGACACCAGTCCTGTATCATATGTTGCTCATGGTAACATCCAAGACATTCTAGTCTTTCATAAAAACAAATTTAATTTCATAGGTCTTTACAATTATAAGATCAACACTCAATCTACTGAATTGAAGAGAACCTCAGTGTTGTGGATAGCTCAGCTGATCCTAAACAACTCTAGACTGGTCAAGTTACAAACAAAATACTAATGGTATTTCAAAACTGTGATGCCTAGTGAGCATCGGTTAGGTTAGCATTAGGTTAATCCATTACAGACATTCACTCCAACAGTAAATTGTTATAAAATGAACAGTCCAACTTTCTTTATCCAAACCTCTGCAGGCTCACTTAGTATATAAGGAACTAGTAGCCTTTTCAGTAGGGAGCACAGTGTAAGGCATGCAACACAGAACAGTACAGTTCAGGAAAATAATTTTAGAGGGAAGGCGTGGAGGGAAGTCTGAACTAGCCTTCCTTGCTCTTAGCAGAGAGCTGCTGTAGCAACTGTACTTCAGTGCTTGTTCTTCAAAACTTCAGGGATAGAAATCCAAATATCTTAACGGACTCAGAGTTTCTTGAAATGATTCAGAAAACAGTTTCTCCAGCCTTACTCTATTCAGATATATGTTTAATAATCAAAGTATAAAATTGTCAGCTCCAGTGAACTTATACTCAAAATACATGTAACATARGGAATGTATTACATACTTCCCAACCTGTCCTTGGCACATTTCTCATGTCAGTTCTAAATGCAGTAATATTAAGATGGAATGTGAAGTTGCTCTTCTTGCCAAATCAATTTCCTAAGATTTTAAAAATCAAGCTATGCAGTACCAACGGCGATGGTAATTTTTGTCCTGCAGAATACCTCCAATTTTTTGTCCTACTCATTCAAAAATAAAGCATGCAAAGCAACTAAAAGCAAGTTCCAAGTAGCTGCAATTCATATTTCAAGAAGTAAACTGACCCTTGGCAGGTTATCATCAAAAGAACTTAACTTGACCTCAAAGTGACAACCCCACTCAAACTTAGCAACGAACAATGAATGTAGACAGTCTAACATTGCCAACCGTGCATTTATGGCCAAAACAAGTCATCCTTTACTGTAAAAAAGGCTTATCCAGCTTTYGTAGGACAGAGCATTAGTTATTTCACTTATGATTTATTTTGTATTTTGTTGTCAAGTTTATGAAGTGAAAATTCACTAGAAATGAGATAACTAAATGAATAAAAAAATAATTGGGGGCAGGCAATGGCAAAAAAGGGAAGCATGCGAGATAATGTTATCATGAGTAAATAGCAAAGAATTTGAAAATCGTTCTGCTGTAAAATATATGGGAATATTTGAAAGCACTACATCATTGTGAAATATAAAGTTCTGCTTTTTTATTATTATTATTTTATTTATTTATTTATTAATGAGAACACAAGACATGCCCKGCTGAGACAGAACTGCATTGTGCCTCTGGCAGTGACAGAAATAAAGTGCTCTCTAGGGAAAGCATGCAAGCCTAGCCAATGCCCTGAAAGTAATAATGGTTGCTGTCCAAACTCAGTTGGCTGAAAGGTATACAGGATCCAAAACCAAGGTCCAACTATAACCACCCACTTCCCATTGGCTAAGGGAGGGAAAAAAGAAAAAATCTTTCCTTCCATGCCAGCATTTTAATGAGATCCAAGTTGGAATATTCCAAATAGGTCCAAGCATCTATTTCGGTAACAGCATTACGATATTTTCACTATGATTTTTCATTGCATTAATGATAAGTCCTAACACTGCTTGTTTTTGACTACTTTGATCACTAGGATCTCAACACAATATTGTTTCATGTAAAAGACCGCAGAGAAGTTAGCAAGCACTTTTATAAAGAATGCTAAAACAATCTAGTATTGATGTGTAGACAGGGCTCCTAAACAATCATTCCTCATCCAGCAATGACAACATTTTGACTATTCATAAATTAAATAAAGAAAAAAAATATAAACTGTCTTTTCTAAGCTGTTAGCAGAGCTGCCTGTTTTGCCTGCAATCCAACTGCTGCTATTGCAGGTCCAAATATTTCTSTTTTCTTCTTTTGCTATGACTGGTTGGCTACTGTGTGCTCCAGATTCCCTTACCTTGAGTGAGCAAGAGCTTTACTAACAGTCCTCAGTTCTTTTTCTGTCTGTCTAAGTGGGGTGAGCGTCTTCACTGATTCCTGTGGACAAGACTGAAAATGATCAAACTGAAAATAAATGGTATGGTAATGAGAAGAGCTTAGCATAAGAGAGCATACGTGCAATCTCAAGCGTTYGGTTTCAATCACTAAACATCTTCTGAAGCGGTTGTTAGCTGGTATGGCACTACAACATTCCATAAGCATGTTAACAAACGTTATATGATACAGCTGAGCATGCTCATACATGTGCATATGCTCCAGTAGGTTTTTCCCAGCATTGGCTGATTTCTGAGTTTGACAGAGGTCTTACTGGCAATCAAGCACCCGTGAGATGCATTAAACTATGTAGTAGAAAGAAGAGTGTGTTCTACTGCCTGGGCTTAGGGAACGGCTGCTGTGAAAGCTTACACTCTGAGATAAAATCTTTCTCTGAGATAAATCTTTTAACCTGCCAACCAAGGGAAAAAAAATCAATCAGAACTCACACCTCCAATTCTAAACAACACGGAGATACACATTTGTAAAAAACAAAACAATACAAAAAGCTCCACATATTTAGCTGTTCTTTAAGCACAGACTGTAATGGTTTCATTTTTTTGTTTTAATTAAGATTGTACGAAACCAAATCAACAATTTTGCATAAGGGAGTTAAAGTTATCTACTTAGTACATTGTTCAAAATGCCTTCAATATTTTTTTTCTGAGTAGCTATGTAACTGAAATATATAGAAGATGAAAGCTTATATTTGGTGTTGAACTAGGCCTGGCTTGGAAGTTCCCTTGGGGATTCCAGAGGATGGCTGCGTCAGTGTCATGGAACTATGCTTGCGTGCCGTGCCTGCGCAGTAGTTTAGCACGTGTTAGTTAAGCTAGTAAAATACGCAGCTGAGGCAGTGCTCAATGTGTGATCTTTCTGCAGATCTCAGTGGGAACTGTAGAAGAAATGTTCACCTACTCAAAGAGGCTGTAACGCTTATTTCAGTATTTTCTTCACATTTGAGTGTATCATCTTTGTTTGCTGAAACAATAGGTGCTCTATATGGACAACAGCTTCTATAACTTGAGTTAGCTGCAGATTTCAGCCTTTTTTAGTGTGTTCACAAATTTTAGAGAATTTCATTCTGTACTCTTGATCTCATATTGAAACAAACGCAAAGCTGTCAGCTGCTGGTTAAAATATATATATAGAAAGGGTGAACAAAGAAAAGACTTATTAATTACATGTGGATATATAAATAATAATTGTAAACGAGAACTTAGAAGAATAAGTGAATGCATTAGTAAAATGCTTCTGGTATTCAAGCCAGTGCTTCCACCAGTAAAACAGCTGGCACAGCTGTATCTTTTAGCTGGGCTTCCACAGCATACGTATGGCTTTTCAACATCATTAGCTTTGAAGAAATGTTGAATAGTGTACCCATTGATTTAATTTGGATAAAAAAGGAAATGAAATAAAATGTTATGATAGGTAACATATTACTAGATGCTACAGTTATGCTAACACTTACACAACCCAGCATCCAGGATTTAAAGATGGAAGGAAGATGGAAAAGCACCAGCTGTCACAGCTTTCAACTAGTTGTAAATATACCATCCTTTATCTTTTGTTTACACTTTCGACTAACTAATGCAACTGAAGAGAATTTTCCAAACACTAATTCTACCACATTAGAATATAATTTTAGGCTCATTAGCCATTTTTCTGCTAAATTCAGTAGGATTTTTACTAGGTAAAACCTATGGAGTGTTCATTCGGCAAAAGGCTAGTTCCTTATGTACAGTAAGGCTTTAAACCATGAATTCAGCAAATACTCACATATAATGAAAAATCAAAACATGACAGCTGTCTGTCAGCTCCAGCTGTAAGCGTCTTTAAACCCATCCTAAATCAAAACTCTATCAGTAATAGAACAATATAGTCTTACCTTTGGATGCAGAAAGTACTTTTTAGTAGTAACTTTATCTACTTCTTTTGGTGGTCCTTCTTGCACATCTTTTTTCACTGGTTCCTAGAAAATGAACAAAAACATGTAACCATACAGGTAAATCGCTCCTAGTTACTTGTATTGGAGCAGGCCACCATTTTCAGAATTAAATGGTGCAAACAGATCTTCCTACAGGGATGCAACCTAAAGCAAAAATAATGCCTAATCTTATGTAGAAGCACTTGAAAAAATCACTGAGTAACTCTGGCACACAAATACCCTGTCATGTGAAGAATATACTCTAGAGACAACGCAAAATGTATATATACTTTCTAAATTACTAAGCTTGAATACTTAAAAAATATAAATTTTCTCTTAGAAGACTGTTGGATAGACTACTGTGTCTAACATAAAAAGAAAATTAAATTTCCAAAGCTAGGAATAAGAAATTACTTACTTGTAATTGTTCTTCCCTGAAGATATACACTATCTTTGGGTCTGTGCTTTCACTCACAAGGAACGCACAGACTCATGAAAGGCCTGAAGCCAAATACAAGCACACTTTTAGTTTTCCTCCAACCAGTAGTTTATTCAAGCGGAAGGAGAGCATATTCCCTCCTCTATGAAAAAAAAAATATATAGGTTGATTAATAAAAGACTTTTAATAAAAGGTCACTTAGCTGTATATAGTGCTCAGACTAAGAGGATATGAAAATAATAATTCCTTGCTGCACTACTTTTTAAATCAAAGAGCTCATTTATTCACTCCAAGCAAAGCCAAGCTCAGCTGGACGCCCTAGCTAGCCACATCCATATAGCTAGTGCAGAGCTGATGCATCACAAAGGCCAGAAGACTCTGCACAACAGAATCAGAGCTGTGGACAAAGCACTTAATACACTGTAGAGCTTTAGCACAACAAATTAATGCCTGCTGTTAAAAAAAAAAAGTGTTACTGACGTGCAGAGCATTTTGCTTGCTGGAATCTTGACTTGGTAAGGCAGATAATTCTTTCCAAACTTATATTCCTATGTAATTATTTCAGTAGGATAAAGACCAAAAGTATGAGGATCMATATCCGCACCCCCTGGAAATCTGCAAACACCAATGTTCTAATGTAATGGCTAAGGCAACCCACAACAAATAGAAAATGAAATACAGAAATACAGAAATGAAATACAGAAATTATACTAAGAGTACTAAGTATACTAAGAGTAAAGTAGCTGGAATGGAAAGAAGATATTCTACAGGTAAGGTGTAAGGATGAACTAATGATACGTCAAAGACAAAAGTCTGAATGTTCTGCTATTTCTTGCAACTATGGTGCATCTGAACTAGAGATGCAGCAGAGAGAGATAGTGAGCTGGAGTCTACTGGAGTACTAGTCTAGAGCTCAGGACTACACAGGCCTATCAGTGTACCTGAAAGCCTGCCTCAGTGATTGAAAAAAGCTCATTCACACACTGAATGAGAGGGGAATCAATTTTTACAGCATGACTAGGCACCCACATTTCATCTACAGGAAATGCTTATCAGATGAGATTACTGGGGATGAGTATGCACTCAGGATGTAGAGRCTATTACAATGAATATTTGGGAAAATAAAATTTAAGTATTTGTCATTAAATGAAACGGTATAACTGCAAATACTAACTAAATATACATGCCTGTATATTGATGCACACAAATGATTACCCAGAACATAAACAACACTAAATGACAACTAACTATTTGTTTCCTCTGGTTTACCTTCTAAACTACAAAGTATTCTTGAAGACAAAAAGGTGCCAGATGGATAGAACAGAAGACCTTCTAGAAGAAAAAAACCTTCAGAAAATCTAGTTCAGAAGCAGTTTGATTTTAAAAAGGGTCATCTGATAGTGTAAATCTATGAAAAGTTTTCATATCCCCCCAAAATTTCCATATGTTGTACAATATTTAATTTGTATTAGTGCACTCATTGTACAATGAACTGAATATTCTGAAAATATAACTCAAAGAAAAAGTTTTTGAGGTCCTTCAACCTTTTTTTCCCCCTTCTTCTTCCTTTTCTGTTACTATTTCCATATGCAGTTTGTAATGCTAACCACTACAGTATTTGACCATCATCCCATAGTGCAATAAACTACAAAATGAACAAACATAAGGTTATGTTCATTTTCTCATCTTCTTTGCCATGGAAATAGCACGCAGTAGAGTGATGTTGGTGGGATTTTTTTTCAATTGCACACATTTTTATGTCTCCCTGTAAAGAGAAAGCTAGAAGGAATGTGATTTAGACTTGGTGCAGAAGCATCTTCACTCCAGGAACAGCAGAATTTCTACGGTTCTTTGATAATGATGCTATTTCTCATTATCTGGCAGAAGCTGCAGTATGTTGACAAGGCCAGGTACCAGTGCTTTTACAATGGTGATACCTTGACTGACACTATTACAATTGATTAGGAGTTCCATAGAGTAACATACTACTCAAGAGAAGGAAGAGTTTTGGAAGGTAGCCTTAAGCTTTCAACAGCTGGTAACTATAAGCTCCAGCACAGGCTCTGGAGCCACACAGTCATCTTCATTGCAGGAGTGTCCAATGCTGCAGACCACTGTGAGAAGTGATTTCTCAACATAACTTCTTTCAGAGACTTCTGGGCTTGTTGAAAGAAAATAAAGTTGTGACCAACCTTTTGCAAGGTGCAAAGTTATCCTACTGCTAGCCAGCCAGTTCTTCTAACTTGTGAGGAATGAAGAAATAAGAGTCGTGAACCTACCTAACCTTTGTACAGTTACTCAGGGARAGAGAGGTATCACATATGTCACCTCCTCCATCCATGCACTGATRATGTGATTCAATTAGGCTTATCACTGAAAACAGAAGGGAATAGCTTCCATTTATACAACATTATATTTTATTACAATGTTGTGCTTTGAAAAGGGGTACTCCAAGCTCAAAATGGTATCTGTACATAATTATATAACATTAGTATTCTAACTTTTTAATTTGCAGTATAGATGCAAAGAAACTGAGAGAAAACAATAATAGTACGTGTAATCTCTAAACTCAATGTACKATTGATAGGATCTGAACAATCTCTGTGCCGAACTCATGAGTGGGCTTTGGGTATGTGGGTTTTTAAAGTTTCTGACTTAAGGAGATTTTCATCATAGTTCATCTGATTTGCTTTCAAACTATCAAAAGTTTGCTTTCAACGATCATTTCCTGGTTTCAGTATAGAGAAGTAACAGAGTATCGTTCAATTCCATATGCATGAAACAACGATAATTAAAAAATATAAATAATCGTAAAGCAACATATGAAACAGGACCCAAAATGAGCTTACCTGAGGAAATGACCCAGTATTTTTCCATGAAAATGATTAAGGTCTTTTTTTTTTTTTTTTTTTTTTTTTTTTTTTTTTTTTTTTTTTTTACACCAGCCAGGAGTGAATAAGGGAAAAAAAT
>NW_028185350.1:2096427-2120186 GCF_003343005.1 Rhea americana | reverse complement strand
TATCAGATACAGTAGCTACAGGTAAAATGAACTACAGAAATGCTGCAGTAGGTGGAGCTCGATGCCATGGGATTGTCCATAGTTCTGCTCCTGCAGACCCGGAGGTGACCCCTTTTGGGCTATCACAGCTCGCTAAAGGCAAACACAAAGCTCCGGCATTCCCGCCTACTGGCTTAGGCAGCTTTTTATGTATCTTCTTCATCTTTGAAAGAAAAGCCCTTCAAGTATTTTTGGATGAAGAATTTCTCTGACTAGCTTGTTTCAAACCACTGACAGCAGACACAGTAGATCTGATCCTAAAAATTCCCAAATATTTCCACCCTCTCTTCCAAATAATTCTGGAGATTAAAAATTGTTCAGTTCTGACAGAGTCTTCCTTGTATTAAATTATCTGCCCATTTTATACAGCTGTCACCTTTCCTGTCATCTTTGCTGATATCATTTTGTAAGTCTGGAGAATTTCCAACTTTCTTCTCCAAATCCTTTTGTGGAAACAGCATGAGTTGATGGTGTGTACTCCTAAGGCTGTACATTTTATAGATGGTGAGTAGAGACACAGTAAGTTTGCTTTTAGGTTGTACATTTTAAAAATTTTTGTTTAAGATTGTGAAAGAARCTGTTTCCTTGGCAATTTGTTCTTCTATTTGACTAATTTGACTTACTCGTTTCAGATATGTCATTTGGCTTATATGTTATCATCAAAGATAGCTGACTGACATGCTTATTTGCACTCTTCTTCCTTGTAACGTATCACTTCAATAAGAGCATTATGATTATAGTTGCAAAGTATGAATGTGTTTTGATAAAAATAAATCAGCACAATCTCAAAACAAAACACCCATTTAGTCATCCAAATGCAAGACGAAATATATTTTAATTATACAAGTAAGTTTAGAAAGCCCTTGTGGAACACTGCATACAGAGATGGCTACTGCTGTTTCTCCAGGTGGAACTCTGAATGTTGATTTTACAGGCAGTATTCTAACTGAGCACTCGAGCTTTTCTCCCCCCCCCCCTTTTTTTTTCTAACTGTTGCTGCTTAATACTGACCCTTTCTGCCCTTTTGCTATAACGTGGAAAAATGAAACAGACACCAGGGCTAAAAGAGAATTTTCAGTTAAACAGAGATTCCTAGGCAAAGGATTTCACTAAAAATATTCTGTACAAAACTAAGATTGTGCTACGAGTAATACTATTTTAGTCCTTTAGCTTAACCCCCCCCACACACACACAATCAAATCTGCACATATAAATATACATAAGCATCAGAAGGAGAGACCTGATTTGTTAAGGATGTGCTGTACCAGTAATGCAAAGCACTTTGTGGTTGAGAATCTCTGTTGCTAAGGGGAGCACTTGATACTACCGAGCTACTGCAGCAGCTTCCATTCCTCGGTCTCTGGTCAGCTGCGGTTCTGATGTGGCTGGGGAAAGGTATTCATCCCATTACATTAGCCTCGGCAGTTTTAATGAGGGAAGGAGCTACAGTCCTGTTAGGTCGCTCTCTGCCCTCCAGTGAACACCTTACTGTCAATAGAGATACATCAGTGAAATTGAAGGAGGCAGCTGAAAAGCGAGAGAAAGGTGGTCTGCTAGCGAAGACATGCGAACAAAATTTGGAATAAGTAGATACAATTTCACCTCTGTGAGATTTCCTCTGACACCCTAAATAAAACAGTTAGCACCTTATCCCAGCTAGTAGGAGTCTTTTTATTGACTATAGTAAATTTTGGTACATGCATCTCAGCTCACTGTGCCTCTACTCCCCACCTGTGAAATGGGAAAACATAATACTTCTTGTTTGTTAACACTTACGAAGCATTCAAGTATTATAGTGATGGAAAGCACATGTATGGAAAGACTTACTTTCATAGCTGAAACAAGCTCAAATAGCCTGGTATTGTTTATTCCATCCATTCCCCTCAATTTATCATATTCCTTTCGGGAAACCCTCTTTTTATTTCCTTGTCTCCACACAATATTGGCTTTACTCTGATAAGTTTTGTCAAATAATCAGTCACTGAGTCAAATTAATCTTGCTTGTAATGCCATTGTTGTCAGTGTATTTACCCCACAGTTACTTTAACCCCCTTAAGCAACTACGTTATTTGAACTGCCATCTTTATAGTCTCCATAAAGTCTCTCCTTTATAAAGCGATCTGAAAAATGTTCGTATTTGAAATGTGTCCTTAGCAGTCAGTGCAAACAAACAAGCAAAAAAACCCTATCACTTCGCTATGACATCTCTTTTCATGCCTCTTACACTTTTGGCTATTGTCTGTTTCATTTACATGGTCTCTGGGCAAGATGCCAGTAGTTTTAGCTTCATGCAGCACTCTCCAAGTCTTTTATTCACATTTTTGGTTGCATACTGGCATTCTTCAACSTTAGCTGATGTTTTCTAGCTATTTCTCACTACCGAAGTTAAAATTACAAGTGTTCTCCCCTAATCTGTTTCCACTGTTTCTAGAAAAAAGGCATTTTAGATTGCCAATAATCCATCTTATTAGAAACAAATGTAATCTATTTTTAACTGAAAAAAGAAAACCTTCTTGCACCAAAATAGTGCCCATTTCCTTCTCGTATTTATTAAAGTAAGAATAGATTACAGAAGTCTTGAAGAGATACACTCAGAGGCACAAAGTACACTTAGAAAGAAAAAACATTTATAAATACCTATAAAAAAATTAGTTGCTTATTTCTGCTAGTCTTGCACAGGATTTCTCATTGGAATGCTAWGCTAAAAACATGAAAGTTCACGAACCAAGGCAGGAGTTCCTAATAAAATCAACAGATCAATATCTTCTACAGCACAGAGTCTCTATTCAATCCAAAACCAACAAACAAAAAAGAACATGCTACTCTGTTTTATTTCACAGTGAGAACAAAGTCAATTTAAGAAGGAGTAGGGTGAAGACACAGCTGGAGAGCAGAGTTACCAGCCTCAGGAAATTCAAGGAAATGTAATTGAGAACGAATTATCTCCTTAATTACTTTTGACCAAATCAATAAAAACCATGGAATAAAAAGCATGATGACCACCACCTGGTAGAGGACAAAGAACACCAAAGTTGAAAATYACCACCAAAATAAAACACAGCCGTGTTAAGAAGAACAAAAGGCCTTTTCTCTTACAAAAAAATAGAGGGTGATGGATATTAGTTCAATAAACAAGCAGTGCATGCAAAAGTTAATGGCTGTTTCTGGCCACTGCTCAGTGTTCTCAGCTGTGAAGACTGTTAACTCTTTGCTATGTTGTTTGAAATTCTGAAAGACAAATGCAATACTGCTTGTCCACTCACTACACCAGGACTTGGGGGGGGGGGGAGGAGGGAGGGGGACACGACTCAACCCCCAACTCCAAAACACAAGACTCCCTTTTTTCCTTCTAAACTTTGACGGTCCCACATGCTTGCTTTTATTTACTACACACCGAAGTAGGAATTACTTGCTATGTAAATTTGTTAAGGCACAGCACTGACACTTGTATTAATAAAACAGAGCAAGATTCTACCTCTCCTTTGGCCACATTCCCAGATCTGAGTAGTAATAATCATGCTTGGAGGTCACAGATACACGGATAAGCAAGGCTGCCCCTGAGCGTGATGGATGGGCCACAATCTTCCAGCTAGTCAGAGACAGAGGGACTACAGGGCTCTGTTGGCACCCAGTAGTTATGAAGACTCTGACACCTATCTTTGAGACTTGCACAGTCCCCGTTATGATAGCAGTTTACCATCTTTAACATATTAATCGTCACAATATTATTGTCAAGTAGGAATGTGTTATTATCCTCTTTGTATACGTGAAGAACGAAGGCTCAACAAGATAACCCACTTGCCCCAGTCACACAAGACGCATATTGGGAGCGCAAGGAATTGAAACCAGGTCTCTGAAGGCGAAAGCTTCCATCTTAACTTAGTGTGGAAGTCACAGATCGCTTCCCACAGCCTGACTTAATCTTACAGCATTTGTCACTGTCAGTGAAGAATGTTAAAAGAGACAAACTTCTGAACCTTCCTCTTTTTTCTCAGTTGTGTTTTAGTTTAACTTTCCACTGTTATTCTTCATGGGGACACTGAACACAGAAATTAGTGTATTTCAAGTGTACTGTTGACACCTTGTCTTCTGTCCTTTTCTCTGTCTCATCACAACTCCACATATACCTTAAGATCCTCTGTGTTTCAAACCATCCTTTGAAAGTCCTGGCATTTGTACRTAAGCAGAACAATCTGTTTACTCAATGGGCTTACTAAGCAAAGGAAATTTTACTCTGATGTGATTTTTGCTCAGATTTGAGTTTGGAGGAAGGCAGAATGGCCATCTCGATTTATTCTTCCTGCATCTGGATTCAGAGCAAATGTCCTAARCTGACTGCCTCAAGTGACTGGGTAGTAACCTCTCGTTCCCCGAGAGTGCAGTCTCCCTTATCATGCTTCATAGTGGGGCCAGTCCAGCTCAGCACGAGATGGAAGTTCTGTGATCTACTAGAACCTAAATTTAGAGAGAAGCAGCATCATGATGGCCTGTAGCTAAGTACTAATTTTTCTAGGCTGTGCCTCTGCTTCTCTCTCAGACATCCTGAAAGCAACTGTTCTACCTGGCAATGGCAAAGGACTGCAAAATGCTAAGCCAGTTCAGGAGTCTGAGACAAAGTAAACTACTGTGCAGCAATCTCCAGGCTGCCTGGTGCTGTCTGGAGAACCTATATGAATTTCTGTTTCAGAGAACTGTTACTAAAATTAGCAAAAATAGAAACCTTAAAGAAAAAAGAAAAGAAATTAAGCAGTTTAGGAAGATGAAGATAGTCTATACATGAGTATAAGGTATTGGCAGGGAAGAGGAAGAGCAGAGGAAGATAGAATTAGTCACTGCTAGGGAGAGAAAGTGTCCCCAGAAAGACAGTCTAATAWTTAAAAACCAGGGAGCTAAGCCCTTCATCCAGAGCTAATATGCCATTCCATTCTAGTCCCACAGATGTTGACTATGTTCAAACTCTACAGAACAAACAGACAAGACAGGACAGTGATGAAGGAGCAATCCAGCAAATAAAACACATGAAGATTTGGTCCTTTTCCTCTCAAAAACCACACTCACGTTGGTTAGAATTTCAATATAGAAAATTCCATGTTAAAACACACGTTTCCCCCCCTAGGAACATGTGTCTTGTATTTTTTGAGCAGGTCTGATTAAAGTGTAGACATGTTTAAAAAGTTTATTTCMTTTTTCAGTGGAACAGACCTGACATTACCAGAAGTACTATCATTGGCCCAGAAGAATCTCAGAAAGGTGAACTACTTCCTATTTCTCCGTCAGACCTACAACGGAAAAAATTTTCAAGTGACAACATAATCCAGAGGACGCTGTGAGACACGCTATATGGCTTTAGGTGAAAAGCACTCGCTTTGCAGCCTTTTGCTTCTTGTAGGTTACTGTAGTCCATTTAGTAAATAAATGGATTTGGGGCAGAAACCATTATCATCACTGAATCTATTTCTATCCTTCACTCTGCAGCATATTTTCTGAGAGGCAGTGGAAGCAAACATGCACTACTCCTACTGGTTTTGTCGATAAATAGAAAATCTCATAATGAAAAGATTATTAAGTAAGCGTTTTTCATAAGATCTAAATTCATTTTAAACACCACCAACAAAGAAAAACACATTAAAAAACGCAGTATGACAGGTTTCCTGGCATAATTTTCTCAAACAACAGCTGGCCCAATATGTCAGACTCACAGGAAAGAAAGAGTTGGTTGTACATTCTAAAGGATGTTAATTCAAACAAACCAGATCTTATAAGGCCCTTAATCTTAAGAAAGAATAAAGTCTTTTTAGTAGGCATTAAGAAAGGAAACTATTGGTTGAATGAACAACTCCTTACAGTGAAACTTGCCTCTGGAAGGATTTCTGGATGYGTAAGCAAGCTCAGCTTTGCCTTGTAAACAAAACAGAGTGGATCTGTCACAAAAACTTCTATCTTGAGCTCTGAGAGACAGTTACTTTGGTAAGTGTTTTTAAAAGACTGCTGTCATGTAACAAAGTCGAGTTCAAAAGTATCAGTTTCACGTGGGTGATTTTGCCATACTGATGCTTCAGAACACCTGGTATTTATGTCAGTAAATATGCTTTTCTTTTTAAATATCTATATTCGCGATATTTCTTAATTTCTCTAATACTAATGGTTCTAATATAAAGGCATCCTTGAAAGAGATAAAAGAATCACCTACAACCAACGCATACGAGGCAAAACACAGGAGCACTCCTGTTCGGAACACAGCAGCCTCCCGCCGCAGCCACAGGGACTCACTGGACTTCAGCTTAGCACACTGACATGACACCTTAGTTGATGCATCTTAACTTCCCCCAGGCTCCCACCTACACAAAGCCAGGTGAAGTCTGGAAGCCTTCTAGTGTGAATGATTTGCTAGAAACCTCAGAGTGGACTAAACTCTCACCTCTGGAGAGGCAGAACGAGAAGTGCACCATGCCCTGCGTCGTGCAAGACCAAAGTGATCTGCAGAAACAGTTCTTAAAGGAGGAGAGACAGGATCAGTGGAGGCTGGAAACAGCAATGGGATGTAAAAACTCGTGTTTATATGACAGTCTTAGCTTGCAGAGTTCTATGGCAGTCATCGCTCACAAATAGCACCTACAAAACCTCCAACTTTACAGTCAACCGAACATTTCTTTTGGTGCAAAATGTGGTCATTAACATGGTTAAATTTGGCTACTCTCAGATCACAGTAAGACATTAGCTGCTTGTATACAGACAACTTCAAAGCTAGAACTGCTCATAGCCAAACCCCTAAATCGCTGTAATTTACCATCATGTCAGACTGCATGACCCTACTACTCACAAAGAATATGCTACAACATCTTTTGCCATGACTCTTCTCTAGAGAAAAGCTGTGAATAACCAGAATAGCCATGGTGATTTTTGCCTGTAGTTATATACTAATAGGATAGTAAGACAAGCCAATAGTCTTCACCTCTATCCTATTCTTTACTTTGGCCTTACTATATTAAAAAGAATGGACATTACTGAACCATTTTTGCAGTAAAACAGAGAAAGGTCTCTTAGTGATGAAACTTCTTCCTAAGCTGAAGATCAAAGGTGTCCTATTCAGCATCATGTAAGAGATCCATCTTGGATTTCTCCAATTATAGACTGTTTGATTTCTTCAGAATTAGACTAAGGTCTAATTGGACAGAGAATACAGTAATTTTGACATCTTTCACTGGCTTACATTTAAAAGATTTTTTTTCACACCTTTTTCTCTATTCTGTTTTAATTCAGCATAAAACAGCGCAGGTAACTTTCTGGCTATTTCAAAAAGTGATACTCATTTATTTTCTCTTGTTTAGGATATGGCACACCAAGCTGTGTTTTTAAAAATGTAAATCATGGCCTTCAAGAAAGAAATGAAATTAGTTAATCCAACAAATGTGTACAGTGCATATATGTGCTAGAATTTAGCAAAATATGAAGCAAGAACTGTAGTTTAAGGTTGCACCTTAAAGTTTATTTGTAGGAACATCTCAAGGTTTGAATTTATAATGAAGAAATCCAAATTAAGATTTACTGAAGCTTGCTCTGATTTCCCTTTTTTCTTCACAATGCCCCAAACCCTGTGACTTATGACATATGCTTAAATCTGCTCTTCACAGAGTGACTAACTTGTATTTTTGGCAACAATTTGTAACTGCAAAGAAGGGTGCTATCCTGGTTCTCAGCAGCTTTGATACTAGAGAAGTGAGGAGCTTGGCATAATTCCTTGTCACTCTGTCAGCAAAGCAAAGTTGCTGTAATCAAAACAAACAAAGACCATCATGAATTCTAAATTTAAAGTCTTCTATTGCTAAYGTAAGATACAGTAAGACTGTTTGGGAAACAATTTCTTGAAAGCATTCACTCACATGAACAGATAAAGTTACTTAGTCCTGTTGTAGTAGACAATTAATTTGTTCTGCATACCTAGTTTGGTAAAAAGCTATAAAGTCTGGCAGAGTCTTAATTGATCTGAAACTGCACTTGCTTTATTTAAAGGTCTGAGAAGTCTTAGGAATAAGAATCTCATTTGTAGACATTCCATACAGACAGTCTAGAATTAGCTGTGGGTCTATAACATGTTTTATTGAAAAAGCACCGTCTTAGTTTGGGAATAAATCCATAAGCTAACGTGTTCTTCTTCATAGCTCTGGCTTTGGCTGGATAACATCCAAATGTTACGTAACAGCAACCTAAAGATACTGGGGAGGCTGGATAGCAATACCGCGCTTGGAGGAGAAAATGGCAGATCTATAGGGAAAGATTAAGGCAGAGCTCGTTAGAGCAATTGTTTCACTTGTATCTTACCAGATCTCTAGTGGCACTTTAAAAGTTGTTATTCTGGGATCACAGTGACTCACATGTTTCTGTGAAAGACAGAAACGGAATGCCAACATCAACAGAAAGCTCAACTGATTAAATATCGCTTCCTTCCATCTATGGCTTTGCTAAGGGGACATGTGTGCAGGGGACAAACAGACTGCTTTCCAGGTAAGAAATTTAAACATAACTATATTACTCAGGCCATATAGTTATCAAAATTAGCCAATTTTTTTCCAATCTAGTAGCTGATACTTGTAGATCTTGAACTTTTGGCAAATGAACATTACCTTCAGTTCAAGAAGGATGGAAAGAGGGAGGAAATAATTTTCCAGTGTCTACTAAGACTAGGTAACTAAGAAAAAAAGTCCTGCAAAGAAATGTTAGAGAGAAGTTAAGTAACAATAATTCTCTTCCACCAGCACATAGGTATAATACATACATTAAAACATTTTTAAAGGAGATGAACTCTGCAGGTTCCCAAACACATCAAGAAAGATAGTATTTTGATGCAAAAATTCCTAATAGAGATTGTCTCCTTTAGGAATGCTGGCAGAAAGCAGAAAGAAAATTAATCAGAAACTCTAAGCAGATTGGCAAATACCAGTCTTTTGTTTGGTGTTACTCTGTATGCAGTGATATACCTAAGGTCAGAATGTAACCCGCCATATGGAGTAGCTAGACAATGAGAATAATATTGTAGGATCATTATAGAATTCATCCATCATTTTTTAGAATTATGCTCCATCTTTCAGAATTAAAACTTCCACATTTATTTTGCACACTGTCTAATCTTTTGGATATTCCAAATCATATTTTAAAAAACTCAGATGATTGAGTTTGTATAATGAGAAATTTAATGACCTGCAAAATGAATAGGGTGCATCTGCCAGCCCTAAAAAAGTCTGGTTTTCACCACATGCATCTCACCATACGGAAATGACAGTTCCATTCTATTTCTGTAGACAACTTCCCCTCTTACCTCCCTAAAACAATTATACATTTTTAGATGCAAGTTGAAGACTAAGATTATTAAAATGCTTACATACTTCTTGAAATATTTTTCTGACAGAATTTTAAGTAGAATAAACAGAGCATATAATGGCTGCTATATAAATGGATGTTCTCCCYGGTAAACTGAAAACACAAAACTTAAAAACTTCTCCTCTCTTCCCCCTAGATTCTGTACCATTGTTTCACTTAAGCGTATTTTGGTCAAAGGGTTAAATTCACTGCTGGAATAAAGAGCCTGATTAAATTCTTATTTTGACATGATTATGGTCCTTTTCACAAAAGCAGAATGAATGTGTTACCCATAGGCTGGCTGACTCAAACACTTCCATGTTAAACACCAGCCAGATAAACCATGTCACGATAAAGAATCTTAGGGCTAGATTTTATGCAAGATTACAGAGTAAGCTTTAAGTTTGAAGCAAAGCTCAAAATATCCTGTATTTCTTTATCAAGGTCCTAGCCAACAGCATCTTCACGAGTTTTAGATGCAAAATACTGAACTAAAAAAATCCCCTTTTTATTTTCTATTAATAGTTCATACTAAAACACAAGCACACACGTATACATCACATGTACATTCTCCTCACTCACTCCTTCCTTGTATAGGCACTTCATCAGACGAGCTTAGTTAGTATTCTGTCATAGATTTGATTAGGTGAGCTGCATATAAAGCCTTATACTGCTTAATCTGTGATTTAAAGAAAAAGGAAATGAAAAACGAAGACTTAATATTTAGGAACTACCTCGCAGTTTTCTGTTAAAAGAAATTCGGCCAAAATTGCTAATGTTTGACACATACATGTGGGAATAAGCCACAACTATCCCACCAAATCTTGATTTTGTAAAGGACAGCTATTTTCAGAAATATTTTGCGACAGCACTGCCAGCTGCGTATACAGACTGTATTACATCTGTGGCCCATTCTGCTCAAGTCTTTGTTTTGATTTGCTATATTGTATTCCATTAGTTTTAAGGCTGTTCATCACACTGCTATTAAATCAGTGTTTTCAAGCAAGCGTCCTCTAGCTGACCTCAGAGCAAAACAGTACAAAGACCTACATTCATGCAATTTGCCATCACAACCAAAAGGTGCTTGAAAGCCACGCTCCAAAGCCTGCATCTTCCACAGCTAACTCCCTCTGACTTGCCAATTATCACTATGCACCAATTCAGATCTCAAACACCTAATGCAGATAATACAAGCTAACATTAATATAGAAGAACTGCTAAAATGAACTACCTGAAGGGAAAAACAATTACAAACACTATTTTACCACTAGCACCCTGTTTAAAAGAAAAGATTGAAAATTTTCTGATGAGGTAGAGTTGAAATAGTGAAGTCACTATTTGGAAAATGTTATTTTTAATAAACTTTTTAATACGCTTTCTCTAAAAGACAAAGTGAACTCACAGCCTGCAAGAGTGAATTCTGACTGTCAGACAGCAAAATTGGATGAATTCAGTGCTGTCAAGCTTTTTCAAAAAGCCAGAAAAAAATAATCCCAAGCTTTCAGTTGATGAACCTGGATAAGGATCATAAAGATCCTGCCAAGGCTTAATTTCTCATTTTTCATAGATTAACATCACTGTTTATAGCTCAGGCTGTTGCATAGTGACACAAACTCTATACAGGATGACAAGAAACAAAACCAACTAAACAAAAAGCAATTCCAGAACACAGCAATGCCTCTGATGGGAATTCAAAATGAGCTTATTTTACAGAAATCCACCTATGAGTTTCACCAACAGACTATGGCAGCATTTGCCGAGGCAGAGCTTGCGGGTGAAGTGCCCGAGAATCCTTCAGCGACAATACAGCTGTCTGCATGCAGGATTCAGCTCCCTGAACTGTAATGAGCAATTTGTCTCACAGCTTTGATCCACTGTCAGTTTAGCTGACAATGACTCCAAGAATTAATTTCTAACATTTCAGGGTAACCTAACGAAAAAAAATGAAACACTATGTGGTAGATATCTGTAGATAATCTATCACTTGCTGCTTGCATTAGCAGAACCGTTAAACAAATTTCTATTACATGACAAAGGCTTTCAATTTCTTGTACGCTTAAAATATGTAACCCTAGGATGTAATCCGTCCACAGGGTAAAGCAGCAGAAAGGACAGAGTATTCCAACCATATACTTCAGGATAATACTGTGATAGCCCTGTTTACTTCAGAAGCTTCCTTATGGAAAACACCTCCTTCGTACAACTGAACAGATCCTTTACTTGAACAATTTGCCCATTTAGAGTAAGAGGTTCAGGACTACAGTGAGATGCATTTCAAGTTTTTATAACCATTGAAAACTAATGGATTAGAAAATGTTATTTTATTTTTCACTTTTGTTTTTTAACTACAAGACAATTGTTATGGATTCTAAATTATTTTGTCAAGATAATAAATGCACTGTATAAAATTCATGAGTATTTCTAGCTCTGGCATAACAGATCCACCCTAAATAGAACAGTAAAGACTACCTTCAGAAAATATTTATGAAGGGAATATAAACTGTAATTAAATTACTATTATCCTGCACATGGATCACAGTCTATCTAGTTCAGTCCTTCTGGGCAAAGTCTCTGTCAGTAGTTGTGGCTTTTGCTCGTCATGCTTGACCACTGTGACCTGATGGTGGCCACACCACTTTTTGCCAGCCAACCAATTTGCCGACTTGATTACACTCGATAGAAAGCATTAATTCTAAGAGCTGCCAGCCACAGACTTCTGGTCTTCTACTATTTCCTACTCCCCCGTATTAAGGCACATGTCTGGGAGGTGGTTATGCGACAGGAAAAAGGCACTGCTGCTGGGCTCCCACGTGCGCTTTTTAGGAGGGATGTTTTGGTGTAGGTTCCAAGACGATATCCGCTACCTGCAGCGCTGCCGCGTAGCCTCTGCGACGTAGCCAAGGCGGCTGGCAGATCCCAGCCGAGTGACCAATAGCATCTGGCAGTGGGCTCAGGCAATACTACGAATGCACCAGATAGCAGCCCAGGTGGCGGCGAGGAGAAGGGGATTCAAAGCATGCACTGTGTGAGTTTTACTCTAAGAGCATGAGACATGACACATTTGACTCTCTGCCATTAACTCTGCAGTGAAAAACATAATGTTTCTGTCCTTTTTTAGGCCACACTTCATGAGATATCTTCATGTATTCTTTTTTAAAAAAATGTTCCCCAAACAGCAATGTGGGGAAACGATCAGCTATGAGGATCCCTTTTTACCTAATTAAGCCATAAGCTTGCTCTGTCGAACTGGGAGCTAACAGCATAAAGGAGTACAAGTAGTTTAAAAAGTGACTTGAATCCCATGAAAATAAATGAATCATATGAGATGTTCATATGGGAAGTTCAAAGACAGGCTTCCTGAGAGGGAAATGCTGATATATTGCAGTACCAAGTGATGCCACCTAGGAATCCTGGACTGATCTGGATCCTCAATATGGAAGACAAATGGGGCACTTGCTTAGTTGATAATTACACAGATTTTAACAGAAAGATGTAATTTTTCACTGAAATGATTTAGTTCCCAATGAAGTCCTGACTTACATTAAGCAGGCTATCTGATCACTGGGTACCAATGGTTGTACCTGTAAGAGAGGAATGAAATACAGAGGCCAGAGCTGTTGAAATAATCACATTTAGGACTGAAGTTCTGCAGTCCAAGGACTGCTCTAGCAGAAGAGCTGATTTCTCTCTCCCAGATGTGCCATAGGTATTATTAGCTCAGGGCCAAAGACACAGTAGAGTGCATTCACAGTAGCTGGGACTGGCCAGAAGCTTCCATGAGTTCTGTAGTTTACCGTAGTCAAACTTAAGTTGCAGCAGTTAGAACAACATTAAAAAAACTCAATAGTTTTACAGTCTCCTTATTCAAACATACGGATATTTATCTGGACCCCAGCAATAATTTTTATCATTTTAAGGAGGGAAACTTACTCTAAAAAGTCCAGATTGTTCTTAAAAGGTAAGAGTTGTAATGGATGTGTCATATGAAAGAGCGACTACAATCTGCTTAGATTAGCAGAGAGGAAGAGTAATCCTTTAACAAAAAGTCATTAGGAAATCAAATTAAATCAAATTAAAACCTCCATCTTAAAATACTACAGAACAGTGAATAGCCAGGCTGCAATAACACAAAAAAGTCACGTATTTTCACAAAACGAAAGCTTACAAAACCAGTAACTGTCTTTCCCAATGTACAGAATCTAGAGTAACATTATTGCTATTACCTCTATTCCCCATACCCTGCTTTTGAGCTCTTAATGTAAAATGTGACAGTTATATAGCTGCCTAATTAACTTGACTATTGTCTGCTAAAAATACTCTCTATCTTAGTTCTTCTTCTGTGCAAATAGCATAACATTAATTTAATGGAAAGGTCACATTATACTACAAGGAATGTAGTGACATTCTATTATGTCCTTCTTCCCAGCTTCCAGTCCTCCCCCCATTGCAGATTTGCATTCAACATTTTTTCTATAGGCATTTCATGAACAGTGAGAAGCTACTCCAGCACTGCCTTCCACTGTTTATAATTTAAGATATATCATTCTGCAGTCTGAAGTGAAACAACAACAACTTGATTTTACAGAAATGGTTTCTTCTTTGCAAATCCCCCACAAGCTTCAAATATTGTACTTTTYCCCCTCACTGCTAAATGACTTCACTCAGTTTGCCTGCACAGGGGAATATTCCAATCTAAGAACTGGTTTCAAGGTTTTTGCATTCAGATCAACTTATCCCAAAGTTATTATTCTCTATATGAGAAGGATGAGTCCTCCCGTGTTCTTCCTCTTCCATGCATTGCTTGAGGGGAATTAGTGAGGTGTCCTGGCTAAACTTCAAATTGCTTAACTGTTGTCTGCTCGCTTAAATTTGCCCTTCCTTTTTCAACTGGATAAATTATTCTTCATCAATTCCTATCCTAACTTGTCAAATAGTATTGCTCTGCTCTATTAACTAGACTTAACCAGAAGTGGCCTATATGACCTCTACATTCAGTCTACACAGTGATTTTGGCATCGTTTTGGGTAAAAAGGGATCTATAAATACATTATCCTCCCAAAAAACAAGCTCAGCCCAACATATCAAGAAACATCCCTGCATTCCTACTGTGGCTCAGATCTTTTTCATGTGAACATTAAAACTTCCACATTGCTAATATTCCTCTGCCAATAATTAAATAACTACCTCTCTCTTTCTACTATTAGTAAAAACTTCCTTAGAGAATTTCCTAAATTCCACATAGGCAAAAGAGCTCTTTTTTTTTTTTTTTTTTCCTTCATTTGAATGATTTTCTAACACTCCTGATGCACTTACTTCATCCCTGACATAACTTCACTAAACATGATATTGGAGAAATCCTCCCTCCATCAAGTGCATGATCAGCATTAATATTCCTTGTGCTACCAGAGCGACGCAACAGAGTAGGAGTCAGGAACTGGTCCATGACTTACAAAAGCCAGTGTTAACCTTACTGTCCAATGCGAGTTCTAAATAGAATAAATTACACCCTTAGAYAGTTAACTATTTATTTCTTGCATAGCATTTTTAGTCAAATCTCCAAATGTTTTAGGAAGCATCTATATCCCATTCTTTCACAAAAGTAACCATTTGACAAAACATTTCCATTTAGCAAAAGTCACTTTAACTGCCACACTTCAGCCAGGGGAGCACCAAGTTCTGCAGATACATGGAACAGTCTACTCCTTTCATTATGTAACCTTAATAGTATTTTTGTGCACTATTTAGGAGAAGCATACATTAAATCTGTTAAAATCTAATGTTTTGAATATTCACTGGAAAGTGTCACCTTTGTAATGCACTTCTCTGCCCCAGGCCTGATACTCCYGATCAATTCCCAAGCCTAGGTAAGCAATGCAATTCACTATAATGACAATTGAAGTTGTAATCAAGGAAGTATAATGCATCACAACTGTACCAGCAGCCTGACATTTGGCAAGTTTACTAAAACCTTAATAAAAATGCATTATTACATTTGATATGCTTCCCTTAATTCATTATGGAAGCAGTCTTTAGGAATAGACGTTGAATTTTTGAAATTGATTAGACTTTCGAATTTAATAGCATGGAGATTGTGTGGACCATATGAATTAGCTGCTGTTTCAGAGATATCTCAAACTAATTCAGTGATCATAAAGCCATTATTTCTGCAGAATGTAACATTCTCATTCCAACTTTCTGTTCCCATTTATTTCACCATTTTTGTGCTTTAGTTTCTGAAAGATAAAGCAGGAATACCTGCAGGAGTAACCCAGAGTTCAAGAACAGAAAATCCTTCACGATGACACCAAGTTTGCTATTTTCTGTATCTATTTAGCTAAGATAATTTGCTTCTCTAAGTCGCTTTCTCCAAAGGTAAAAGAGAGATAAGAACTGTTGGCCAGTTTCACAAGGTTGTGAGGAATAACATTTCAACCAAACTCTGAATACATAAAGTGCTTAAATGTTATGATTAACAGTAATAAAGTCAACTACCAGAGCACTGAAGGTCTGATACTCTTCTAAAATGGCTATAAATAGCCAAGATTTTCTAGCAGATACATGATTACAGTGCCAGAGGAAATCACACAGAAGAATGAAACAAACTGAGAAGTTCCATATCAACAACAGCTCTGCTATGTGAGCTAAATAATTGCAAGTTGTCAATATTGTTAGCCTCTTCTTAGAGGTACTGTAGTATGATGTAATAGATGTTTTTACTTCTGTTTTATTCAGGGACATGTACAAATGAAAGTATTTAATTTCCTCAAGAATGGTGTATCTGACGTTTTTCAATTTCTTAGTGAGGATGCCTAAAAATAAAACTCAAGTTAAAAGAAACATATTTATGTTTCAGTTTAACAGAGGGAAATGAGCCTAATTAACAAATCCAACAGCAGTCAGTGTATCTAAGAGTCTAATGTGATGTAACACCTGTTGAAGAAGCTACAAAAGACCCGCTATTGCAATTTAGGCTTATATCGGAATTTGACCAAACATGTAAAATTGAACTTTGCTTTCTTCGCAAATGATCTGCTCTATCACAATCCTGTTCTTGATGACATCATTATCTATCACCTCACACCCTTCATTTATCTTTCATTCACGTAACTGCTTCAGACCACTGTTTCTGTCCTGAAAAGCTATACCCTTTTCTCTATCTCCATAGCCAAATTATCTACAGTCCACTTATTCACCACCTTCCAATACACTTTCAAATGTCATGCATTCAAACCTACTAGCATTTAATTAACTTGAACTTAAAAGCAGCAATATAATAGAACAGTATATTACCATTACAAGTGTCTGTTGGGCAAGTGCCACCTTAAATGGGTGAGAAGAAAGTCATGAAAGAATACATACATACATACATAAATAAATATATATATATGTGTGGCATTAGCCTGATCATTTTCAAACATTCTCTAAGCTTGTCTGTCTTTTGCAACAAAAATGCACTCATTACAATTTTTTGAAAAGGCAAAACCATAACAAATACTTGAGCAACTCATTCTATTTACTGGAGATCAACATTACCCATAAAACTTGTACTAACCAGAGCTTCAGCTGCTTGTTGCTAGAAGTAACCCTGGTAAATGCCGGAAGCGCACATCAGCTTTCATCATGAAAGTGAAGCAAATATGTTGCCTCATATGGATAACATGCATGCATTTTGGCTTGCCTGATGATTATCACACAGAGTTCACACATGTTACCAGTGGAGAATATAAAGCTTAGTAGAAAAAGCCGTAACTTCCATGTTTCCCATCCTCTCCCACACTGAGCAAAACAGCTACTTTCTCCTATGTTCATTCAAGAAAGAGGAAAAAGAAAAACCTTACAACTTCCAGCCAGTTAACACCAAAGGGGGAAAAATGAATACCCTTAAAAACAAAAAGAGGAAACCAGACATGCTAACCAGAGAAGAAAAACTATTTGCAAAATCTACCTATGTTAATTAAGTACAAGAAATCTCCATGGAAACCTGATTTAGGGATAACTGTATACCCATTTTAATGATATGGAAAGTTTTAAAAATGGAAGCATTACACATCGATGACATTAAAGTCTTTCAGGCAGTCCTTGATATAGGTTCAGCCAGGTCTCTCAGGGATAAGATGAATGCACCCTACCATTTACGCAGTAAGCAGTAGAATCTTTCTTACAACATGACATTATGAAATCTGAAACTGTCGTCACAGTATAACTGAGCTTGCAACTACTCTTTTGAGTTTACATTATCTGCACTTAGTATCTCTAATGTTTCGGTGATAGCAAAATGATGAACTGTGGCTATATGATAACGTGCAGTTTTCCAACTGTTGACAGTTTCTCTTGCACAATCTATTTTCTTCTATTGTGTCCTGGAGCATTCCTAGCATCTAAACTTCTAGCCAGCTGCAAACAGCTATGACTTTAGAAGACCCCCCCCCCCAAAAAAAAAAAAAAAATACTAGAGAAACTGAAGGAATATTCCCTACTTTCTTGAAAGTGAAAAGTTTTTCTGTATTAACTCTCTTGCATTCAGGAAGTCCAGTTTGTCCATGATCTGCAATAGATAACCAATATTCTGAAATCATGATGTAATCTATTACCATATTGCAAAAGAATGGTGAAGACAAGCATGTTTTTGCAGATGCTTTTAGTTTTCCCATTGATTTTCCTATGTGGGGCACACAATGCAGACATAGCTTGACAAGAAAAACTTGGGTATAACTTAATGTTAGTCATTTTGGTTCTCAGATAATTTTTCATCTGAAATGAACAAAGCCAAACAAACAAACAAAAAAAATTGGGATCATGGAAGAAGCTGAAAGTCTGAACCTCAGTGCTACAAGCTGTCTTGTGTATCCTCTTTTCTCTTTGTTTATTCCCTTGGTTGCATCTGAAACAGTAGCCCATAAGAACATATTAATTCTCAAATTGACAGACTCCTTGCCATGATGTGATGCAACTGATAAAGTACAAGTGGAAGCAATGAGTAAAAAGAACTTATTAAGTCAAATATGAATTAATTCTTGCAGGTAAAACACATGATTCTCAAAGTTCTCAATTTCATACTGCAGATGGGGGATTTTTTTTTAAGGGGAATGTTAAGGGGATGCTAAAATATCTACCAACAAAAGACTCTGAGGCCATCTCGTAGTGGTAAGATGTTGAAGGGGCCTAATTTTGCCAGTCAATAATCTACTCAATACCCTGAAAGGTATTTGAATCTGTGTGATTCTATCTATGACTTGGCACTACCGCCATCCTAGTGATAGATCACCCTATATTCTACCTCGTATAATTAACACAGAAAAAAATACTCTAGAAAGTATTGCTATGGTATTTCATAGCTTTTCATCTCAAAGCCAGTTGAGAATAGAAATTAATAGAAATAATTATTTCATTATACTCATTCTCATCATCTGTTTGTTAAAATTTCATGTTGCCTAAATAAGAAGTTTCAAGGTATTTCTCAAGCATCATCTAATACATCACAAGAAGTTTTGGCTGGTTAGTTGGTTAAGACCACGGCTTACTATTTCTTAGAGGCAGGTGTGAGATCTCAGTTGATCAAATGACCATTGGTCCATATTGATTTATCAAACCAGATCGGTTTATCAATTCAGAAATCATTAGGAATGTCCCCACATCAGTGTAGTCTTGCTTGATCAGTTTGTGCATTTTGGAGGTACTAGTAAGACAACAGCCACTAATGTTTTCCTGGTCTTCCCGGGATGATAGCGAATTATGACAGACCTTTGCAACAGCAAGCTGGCAGGAGAAAGGTTCTTTGCATTGTAAGTTCTGCCTGGCACAAAAGAGTTTGCAATATGTGCTTTAGTCTTTTGGAAAGCACTGTGTTATATTGGAAACCCTAACAGATCTTTAACTGCAGCAATACAAATAACGTCAGTGTAATTTCTCTTGAAAGAAATTGCTCTGTTTTCTTCTCCAATTTTCAGTTAAAACCTTTCATTGCTGATGCTGCTGTCAATCTTACCTAGCGACCTATTTACCTAAAGCACAGAATTACAGAACATAATCTTATCACAAGTACAGAGCCAGTTTTGACGCTAATGATGCTAAAGATTTTGTGCACTTGAATTCTTCAGTCATTGGTCAGAAAAGCTACCTTCCTTTCATGCGGAAAGTCAACAAGCCACCCCAGAGGTTTTGCAAATGAATTTGTTGTAGCAATTAAGGGAAGGAAGCTATATGAACATGATAAAAGGTGACCAATATCACCATGCACTGCTACATTAAGGAATCAGAAAAAGACCTTTAACACATTGCTCTGAACTCCTAGGAAATCAAAAATACTGTCTGGAAAGTGACATTCTTCGACTTTCAATGAATCAATGCCGTCGGCGATGTGCACCTGACCTTTGAGATGGAGGGAAAAACCCTCAAGCCAACCCAACTTTCAATTATTTGTAATGGAAACTCAAAGGGCCCAGTCATGCAGTATGGGTACATACTCATACTAACATGGTGCAGAACCAGTCAGCCCCACAGGGAATCCTCCTCACCCCCAACAAATTCTAATCACACAAGAATCTGAAATCAGCAGGGAAGCTGCTTGGTCTAGCTGCTCTGGGTAAGATGAATGACCCACTCAATTCTCAGAATACTTCTAGAAAAGATCGCAGCAGGCAGCAGATGGCATTTGTAGAAAACCACCATCTACAAAACAGATCTGAAAATGCTAAGATGCTAGCAGTGAGAAAAGTGAAGATAACTGGCCCAACCTGAAAACAGCAGGGATCACAGCATCCACGCCACTGTGAAAGTGGGCCACCCATTTATGCTTGGATAATACTTTACAGGATGGGAAAAAAAATCTCATCTGGTCTTCTAAACCCAAATATTATACTTACTGAGCTTTATCCCTCACTGTCTGGGAGTACTTATAGTTTTCAAGGAGTTTATTTTGTTCCAGCTGGTTGCAGCAGAATGGAATTCTTTCCCTGGATCAACCCTGGCTTTACTTAATATTTTTCTTAGAAGACAGATACCACATTTACTACATAACCATAGAACAGCAGAGTTTTCCTTTGCAACAGTTAGAATATTTGAATACAAATTGCAAGTTTCCAGCGTTAACAAATTTACTTAACGACACAAAATGCACCAATGAACACAAAGCATTTCTGAACATACTTGTTGTCATCAAGCATTTAAATAGTATCCTAAGTGTACTACACATAATATCCTATGCTCTTATCATTTTGTGTAACCCTCCCAGCATACTTAAGTATTTTTAGCTCTTTTTAATATCTTATATTTTGATAATATTAGTTCAGAAAGTAGCATTTGCCAGCAGATACTAGGCTTCATGAGAACATCTACTCAAGTCCTGTTAAATTCACAGTGGTTTTTAATCATCATCTTGCTGTTTAGAGATTTTTACTGTTAGTGTTCACCACTGCTAATCATCAGCCGCACTTGTGGCTGAAGAAAATGCTAACTTAGAAGGTAGAGATGACAGCAAATGCATTAATCAAAGACATCACACTTTTGACTACAGGGAATGTTACGCCCTCAAACACCCCTAGTTAGATGTATCCAGTATCTACAATCTTCTCAATTATTCAAAACAGTATGAAGTCTGTCAGGCATGGGGTGGCTGGGAATTGGGGTAATAACTCATAAAAAGCAAAAACACAGAAAATACAAAGTGTTTTCAAGTTAGGCTACAGGAATATACTTTTGTTCTACTATCTCTGAAAAACACATAAGTAGATTTCTGCAGAGCACATGGGCTTTACATAGCGAGGCTCGGTGTGTGAGTAGCATGCATTCCTGGCCCTTCCAACAGCATCTGAGCAGAGTTAGGGGATGCGGAGGACTGGTCAGATTCATTACCAGAATAGTTTTTTAGTTTCCCCAAGACATAATCATTATCTTTCAGAGAGGAAAAAAAAAAACAAAAACAACACACCCACATATCATAATATAGTTAGTCTGAGATTTTCAAGGTGATCCAGTGCTTTTAACTATGCTCCCCACAAAAAAAAGGAATGGCTTCGTATGACTACATCCCTTGTGATAGTTCTGGGCATCTAAAGAGTAAGTCACAATCACATATTTAATGACCTACATTTCATTTATATTCTGTAGAAAGGATATACTTTTAACTTGCTAACTTGTCTGAAATCTCAAGTACTAGAGTTCAAACTGGACTTCAGAGCATCTTAAGGATCAAATCCTGACACCATTTCTGAATGAAAAACAACAACAAAAAAGTCCAACATTTTCAAGATTATCAGAATTTCAGAGTGTCAATCTATAGCTGAAAGACTTGAAAGCAACTTAGAAGATTCAGAAGAAAAGGTATGTTAGAAGTTAAGAGTTAAGGCAAAAACACTGGCAACGCTTGCTGGATGCTGAGAAATTCATAGAAACAAACATCTAAATGAAGATGGAAAAATGATGCTTTAGGTATTCTGCAAAACAAAATGAATGGAACTCATTGTCTACTTAGAACTTTAAATACTTAAATCCAAAACTTTAAGCTTTGAATGCAACACACACAATGAGAGCAGAAAATTAAGTAGCGGATGGACAGAATCTTTTCCGTCTACCCTGAATAATAACTACACTGCTTCTGTGGCAGCTGTCAGAGACTATCCCTTGGGTGCCCCATTATAAAGCACGCAGCAGACTATGGGCTGAAAGCCGCAAAGACTTACGTTACAGATTGCACATTGGAGAGTCAGAGGAGATTTCATTCTATGTGAATAAAGACCACAAGGAAAATCGCTTTCTACACAGAACAGCACAAAAACCTTGGGGAGCTTCATGTCTCCTTGCATGAGCCAACAGGAAAACAAAAGAAACGGAAGAGCACTGCAATCTGATCTCAAGCATTGGTGACCAGATTTTTGTCCTTGTAGTTTAATGATTCCAGTTTGACATAAAAGCAACTTGAGACAGTGCAGGACACACAAAGTTAGTGGGTATGCACCACTAGGGAGACCAGGAGGCAAGAACACAAACAGTCAAACTAACACAAACATAGCTAATCTCCTCAGATGTTCTTGAAACTCAAGATACAGGTGGTGCAGAGTGAAACATAATTAATCCACTACCTCCAAAGACACCTCACTTATGTTTTTTTTTCTTTTCACAAAGACTTTACTTTTGTAGTGTTATCATGTTCACCTTTGAGCTTTTTACCACCTCTCAAATGCCACCATTTTCTCATTCCTGTTATTTATGCCTTTTTGTCCTCAATATGACTCCTCCCTTGAACTTTAAAGACTTACCTTGTTGCCTTTCCCCAATTATTTTCCATTAAGTACATTCTCATTCTCCATGTTTTTCCTCTTCATTCATTAGCCTACTATTGTCTCTGCTCCATTCTAACTGCTCTCCTGAAAAGCTTTAAAGACCAGTTATAAAAGCCATTTCTCAAATACTAAAATAAAGGTGTCAAAGTAGTCAAACTTTATTCAAAAACATTCTGTACCACCATTAAATGGTTATTTGCAGGAAAGCACAGAATACTGTTTCAAACCTTCCTGTACTTTAAACAGAAGGTGATTATTCTTCTCCCTGGACATGGGTGCTTGCAGTTTACTTACAATTTACTTCTCTATTTAAAACAGAAACAGGAACACTGGTCCTACCTGCACAAGCTGTCCCAAAGAGTGGAGGGTGAGTTTCTTTGGGTCTGTGTAGAGAATCTCTCCGAGCTCCTGATAAGGTTTCCCACTGGTGGTAAAGTGTCCCTGAGTGAGTTGCTTTTGCCTCCTATGGTAGTTGTCCCAGAATGCCTGTTCTCTTGAAGGTTCACTGCTTTTATAAACTGTCTGGGTTCTAGCTAAGACCTTCCCCTCTTTCTGATCGAGAACGGGCAAAGACTGGATGCGCACAAAATCTCGAGGGTTCAGCGCTCTGGTGGTCGTGGGCACCTTGACTCTGTTGCTCTTAGACACGTCTGGCATTGGCATTGCTCCTCAGCGGGAGCCTCCTGGTTTTGCTCTTTGTGTTATCAAAAGCTCCAGTCTCCCAGGCCTAAGAACAGATCGCTGCTGCCCAAACCTCGGCGCAAGCTTTCCTTTTAATGTTCCAAAGAGTAACCCAGCACGAGAAGCTCTTGTTGCCTGACATCACATTCAGTCTCACTCCCCTCCACAGTCCCTCAAACAGCAAAAACGAATCTTGGGGGAATGGAAACCTCCTAAAAACCTAACCGGACGCCGGGGAACGCCCAGCACGGGGAGCCAAACACCTCCCTCCGAAGCCTTTCATTTAAAACACACCTCCCTCGCGGGGGCCGCGGCGGTGCGGGCCGCCGCCGTCCTTGTCCCGCTCCGCGGGGCCTCGAAGCGGGGGGGGGGACAGCCCGCTCCCCTCAGCCGCCGCCGCCGCGGCCG
>NW_028185350.1:2092558-2096338 GCF_003343005.1 Rhea americana | reverse complement strand
CAAGGGGCGGCGGCGTGAGGCGAGGCGCTGCGGGCCGGGCCGGGCCGGGCGCGGCGCCTGCCGCCGCTGGGCGCTTGCTCTCCTTCTCCTCCTACCAGCCGCTTCAGTAAAGGCCCTTCAAATTTCCCTTGGATCCTGTCAAACAAGCGGTTACTGGTGGTGAAGGAGAATGCGAGATGAATTTAATACTGTATCTTTTCTGGCCTGAAATACATGTACTATCAGCAGCAATAGCGTGCTGTTTGAGGTGTATGATTTCTAGCAGATTGGCTTTTTTTATAATGTCAAAATCACTCCAAAGCAGGTGAATTCTGTAAGCTCTCATGAGGGGTGATTTGTCTGTGTATCTCTCGTCTCGGCCTTTCCCTCCTCCCCCACTGCTTTCCTCCTAACCCTGCAAAAACACTCCCCGAAAGGCACAATGTTCAGCTCCCATCTGCTGCCTTCACGTAGACAGCATATTTAAATTAAATTGAAAGTGTTCCGCTGGCTGTGGGGCGGCTTCGCTGCAGCCCCCAGCGTGATCTCTGCCCCAAACGCGCTCTGCGGCAGCAGGGCCCAGAGCCCCCGCTGCTTTCAGCCTCCCCCCACCACCGTGTCCGGCTCTTCCCGCTTCTTTCCCTTTGACATTTACCGGGTTAGTGGCAACCTGAGCTTTTCTAATCGCCCGCAGAGGTCCCCTCCCGACCCCATYGCTTGGYRCCACGCCACCAGGATTTGGGGACGYGAGGAGAGGCGGGCGGGCAGCCCCTCTGCCCTCGCTTGCTCTTAGTCTTGCAGCAGCCAGACACATTCCCCCACCTTGCTTCCTTCCCTTGGGTTTTGTTTGCTAAAGACAGGCTGAATTCTTCCTAAAACCACCTGTCTTTTGCTGCTTTGTTTGCCAGGAAAAAGCTTCTCACCCACTTGCTGGTACAGACTGCGAGATATTCGCAAATGATCTACTCTGTGCAAATTGTGGAGCTGGAAATGCAATTTCTTCTAATTTTATCCTCAACTAGAGCTTAAACTTAGATGTTTCCAGCTGAAAGGAAATACTCCCACACCCAGCATAAGAGACAGCAATGAGAAACATCACCATTTGGTGATGATAACACTCTGAATAGTTGCTTTGTACCTGGGTATACAAGTATATTTTCTACTAAAACATTCAAAAGACTGGAATTTCTATTCTGAGGATTTAGCAGAAATATCTGATAGACAATCACCAGGTGAAATGCTGAAGCTGCTTTAATGCCTAAAATGTGGTTCTGCATCACTACGATGGTCTTTTTGCGTCAGAAAGCAGAGCTTGATTAGTCTTACTGATTTGTTTGCACTTGAACAAACCTTGGTTCATAAACTGTCAGATGCAGCAGAGGTGCACTCCAGAGCTCGTTTCTTCTCTGACACAGGCTCYGCTTATTTTTCTCTAGTGTTCAAGGACCAGATAGTATGCACCTGCATGTGTGTTGAATTGATGGTGAATTTTACAAATCTATGTTTTCTTGTTATTTTAATAACCTTGTTAACATTCTTTTTGCATTCATGACCATCATAGTGTTTATTTTATTGCAACTGCAATGCTCTGAGCTTATATATGCTGTAGGCCAGCATAGAAGCTGTACTATTTAAACTGTGAATTCCTCCTTTTCCTTGACTGCCTGCCAAGATGATGCCTAAATACTTTATTCTGGTCACTCCTTCCAGGAGGTCAAACGTCCAGATGGCTTTCAAGGCACATTGCAAGAGCTGACAGGGTTGAGACCTGCTAGGTAAGAGAGGCTTCAGAAGTTCAAGAGCTGGAAGACCCCAGCTGAGCAGTTCATCACCAATGCCCTATACTTATTTAACTTRAGTCAATTTAGATGCTTCAGCTGATCTCTTTTGCTGAGGATCAGACCTGGCAAGCAATAGCCTTACAGGAGCCCATATGTTGTAAGCTTTTATGCTATAAAGTGCTTTTGAGTTATGCCTAAAACATACCCTACTCTCAGGTGTGCTTCCCTGTGAGTCACTGACCGTGTTCCCCATCAGATAAAGTCTCTGAAGGGCTCACAGTAACTCAAGCCTTCATTAGCCTTCGTAACATCATTATGAAGCCTTGGTGTCTCACATGTATGTAGCTGAAGAGGCGCCCAGCTTTGTTCAGGGACTGGGAAGGCATCAGCATCCTGCTGACCAGCTTCTGGCCTCAAACGTGTCAAGCAGGCTGGGTAACTAGTGCTGCCATGTTATTTCAGCCTGCCCATGTTCCTCTAAGTGCTGSTTGGAGATAATGACAGGCACATGCTACGCACTGTAAAATCAAATGGCAAATGCATAAATTATTGAGCACCAGCTGTTTCCCCAGGCCTGTGCAAACATGCTGAGCAAGAGAGAAAATAGCAACCTCCTTTGCAGACGGGAGTGACAGTGTTCCCTGTACTGCAGGCCCAGCTGGATTGGGACACATCAGTTATGGAGCAATCCATAAGGTCTGGTATGAAAAGAGTGCTAAGGCCATTAATAGGATAATGCAACAGAGAGCAAGATAATAAGAAGGGAAGAGGACTCAAAAAGGTAACACAGAAGAAATAAGCTCAGAGGAAGATGAGGCCAGGAAGAGCAAGGAGAAGATGTGCTCAGGATGATGGCCCTGCTGTTTCTGGGGCACTTGCACAGTTGCTTTTACCCAAGATGGTTTCAGCAAGGACATTCTCACTGTGGCTCCAGGGACAGAATAATGAACCACAKCCCAGGGCAGTGGAAGGGGGCCTTCACCATTAAGCTTTGCAATGGGAACCTGCATTCAACCCATTGCATCCTGAGATGACACCAGCAAGAGCTGGTGTGAGCATCTGCCGATGAGCAYGGCACCTGGCACTGCTCCTGCTGGGGTCTTCGCCCTCCTGGCCCTCCCATTTAAACACTGTTTGCTTTGCTAATCCTCCTGCTGCTCTCTCTCACTTCTCTTATCACTTACACACATTACAAGCTGAGCCAGGACAGAAGGATATGCCACAGCCAACCCTTTCTGTCTTCCACATCAGCCTGATCTGTTCCTGGCCTTTGCGAAAGGCGTGTTCCAAGGGGAGCAACCCTTGCATTCAAAGGAGCAACAGAAGCAGGTCTCTGGTTCCAGTCAGTAGCAGCTCCTCTTTCTCTAGGCTGTTTGCATTTCATTCCCCAAGAACGTTTGTCACTCAATAGTCTATCCAGTTAACTTCTTCAGTGGCAAGAAGTTCCCTCTGGAGCTGGCAGTGAATAATAGGCCAACCAACACCAAGATGTGCAAGTCGCTGGTCYAGCATTGTTCCTGGCTCAGGTTAGTAGCATTTCCATATAAATAGGCTCCCTCAAAGACAGGAGAGAATATATTATTCCAAAACAAACAAAAAAGATGGATATGCAGTTTTACATTTTTCAAGACTGCACACAAAATCATTTTCATTCTGCAGCCCACGAAGGATTCTGGGTAAAGCTTTTCGACTTGATCAGCTCTTGTTATCCAGATGTCAGAGTTTTTCACTACTTTTGTTTTGACTCTTGCAGATACATTTCTCTTTGTGTTCATTGCCTGGCCACATTTTCAAGAAATACTCCAAGAAAGACAGGTATGAATTTATTTCTTTTCTCTTTCCATGTAATTTCTCCATTCAGCTTACAATTTTTGGTGGCAATTTAACAGCTTTTACAACTTACATTCCTGTCTTTTTCTTGGTTATTGTTACAGAGGAGAAAGTCACATTTTTTCACTGCAGTTTTTCAGAATTTTACTGTCACTCTGTTTGAGACCTTTTTTTTTTTTTTTTTTTTTTT
>NW_028185350.1:2078511-2092518 GCF_003343005.1 Rhea americana | reverse complement strand
TTTTTTTTTGTCCTTAGCTTTTATTTTCTTATCCCTCAAGGGCAGCCTTGAAAATTCAAAGCTGTTTTCTGACTATCAGATGATCTGGTATTCTCTTTTGGCAGTTTTGCAGAAACTGTCTCTCTCTTCCTTCAAGCCTTCCACCTAAATGACACCCTTTTCTCAATAAATTACCCTTTGTCTTCAAAGTAATATTCCCACTTGTGACATTTTGAACATATAATAGTTGCATTCCAATGTATACCTTTGTGAACATCAACCAACAGGCCAATACAAACTCACTGGTGCAGAAAATCAAAAAATTTGCATATTTGGGCTTTACTTTCCCCCAAACAACTGTGCTGCACACTGAGTTTTCAAAGTTATTGTTTCAAAGCATGGTTTCTTGGAGGGGGCTCTTGTCATCAGAAAATGTGTCTCCAAAAGCACTGCAGTTATTGAACCGAGCTGGCTTTCCTGAGCTGGCAGAAGGACAGGATCCTCCGCAAAGATCCCTTTCTTGGACCTACATTACTTGGAGTYGCTAGAAGAGCCAGGGCCGTGCCAACCCAGCCTTTTCCCCAGACGTAGGGTTTTGGGCTTCTGGCAGGCTAACCTACAGTGCTGAAAACAACAAGGCATGCTGAAAGTGGAAATAAAATATTGAAAGAAATACATGCCTAATTTGACAGCCCTTAGTTTTGCTTCCCATCTGGACAAAAATGGAAATACTGCCTCGGCGCCTGCTGGGAGCAGTGCTCCGCTAGCTGCCCCTGCACCATGGGCTAATGTAAGTGCCTGTCTCCTGGAGAGACCCACGCGTGCCCTGACCACATGCGAGAGGCCTGCAAACATTCACAGCCCCCCACAGCAAACCTGTTCCCAACACAGTACTACACACCTCTGCCACACTAGCAGACAGCACAAGCCGAAGCACTGCGTGAACCGGTGCTCCCTGGCTTGCTTCGGGAGTTTGCAGGGGGAAAAGAAAKAAGAAAGACTGGTACCTACTTTGCAGTTATCCAGTGTTTTCTGTCCTTTACAGAAGAAATGTGTCTGGAAAATAGCTTAACAGGAGAAACTCAGATGATTTGGGCTACAGAGGAAACATCGATTTTGCAAACATTACCCAGCGATAACGACAGGGATCGATCATCACTGATGATGCTCGTGACCTTGTTAACAGCGGGTGAATGCTGGGCTGCGTGGTATCACATGCTGGGGGAGAATCCCAACTCTGGGAAGTCCTGTTTCACGAGAGAGGCGAGGAGAAACAGGAGACGAGGCAGAGGTTTGAACTGAGCCATGACCCAGGGTGATGTTCACTGCCTCCAGCTGCAGTCACCAGGAGGGCACTGAGGACCTTGTGCCAGGAGGTGGTTGCAGCTTGAGCACCCCATAGACACCATGTTACTGACAGTCACTGCTGGATTTGGACTGATGCCGGGGAGAGGCAGTGAGGCATTTGTACTACAGAAGGTTGTGCAAATAGATGGTTGTAGATTAAAAAAAAAGAGAGAGAGAGAGAGAGAAGGAGAGATTCTTCTTTTCAAGTTGGTCAGCCCTCTATGGTTTGCCCTTGCAGGCTGTTCTGGTAATGCTTAGACCAAAGTGCCATAGCCCCTTCTTGTTTAGCAGCAGAATCAGCAAACGTTAGAGGAAATCACAGTTCAGGCTAAAATGAAGCAAAAAAGTCATTAATAAAATGTTTCTAGGCTGCAAGAAGCGAAGATATCACCCCACCCAGGACCATATCTGGAGAAGCCCTGTGTGCTTCTCACCGCTGGATCACAGACCAGAGCAGCTGGGGCCGGTGGACTTGGCGGCTCTGTGAAAGCAGCAGCTTCAGACCTGTTTGGGACCTCCCCAGGGCCGGCACACCAGGGGTTTCTGAGGAGCCCTGTCTGCCAGAGGGAGCCTCTCGGAGACGGGTGCAGACTGAGAGCTGCTGGAGGAGGGGATGCCTTCAAGGGCTTGAATCCCTGGACGACAGAACGCACCAAGCGACCAGAGACAGGCTGGTGCAAATATAAAGCAAATGCCAGCCCTTCTGGACCGCTCGTTCACCAAGCCGCGCTTAACTGGCTACTTTCTTGCAGGCCCAAAAGGAAGCGTAGATGCCGACGTGTCCTCGGCTCCCTTGGATGTGTGTGGGTACCCCCGGGGCTGAGCACAGGGCGGGTGACAAGGGTGGCCCCCACCCCTGTGGGCCGCGTGAAACAAGCAGATTGGAAATCTTTGTAGAAGTTGTGGGGATTCAGTCCTTGGCTGCTGCTGCCTGGGACTTTCCTCTTGCAATTGTTCACCTTCTGTCTTCCTTCCAAACGCCAGACAAGCCAAACATTATTTCACAATCCCAGCATATGGCGTGTAGCTCTCAGCAAGCCTCTAAGCCTGTCACTGGCGAGATAAACGAGCACGTTTCAGTGGCCGACTTCATAAAAGTATATGAAAAGTAGTTAACAAAAGGGTATTTCACAAAGCCGGTAATGTAAATGCAGCCTCCAAGATAACTAATTAACTGAAGCGGCTATAAAAARGGGAAGCAGCTTCCCATCTGTGGAAATAGATGTTATGTTATAGAGGCTCTAATTAGCTATGCCCAGTCCTGCAGTCTTATTTCATTTCATCAGGCAAACGATTGCACGCTAGATGCTACTGACTTCACAAACAGCAATTCTTTGGGGGCAAGGAGGGAGGGAGCCTGAAGCCGGGGTGGGGGAAGAGTCTGGTTGCAAAAGTCTCATACGAGGCCCTGGGAAGCAATAGTCTCACAGTTGCTTGCTTTCATCTGCGACGAGAGGATGGTGTTTTCAGCCGGTACCCGAGCAGCAAACAGACGTCCGCGGTTGATCTGCGGAGCCGCCAGCCGCAGCCGGGCAGAGCCGTCCGGCAGAGAGCAGCAGCRAGACTCGGCTGCGTGCGCGAGCCAAGGTCAAACCGACCAGGACACTGCTCAGGGCAGGCCTGTCCTGCCGCTGCGGGTATTTGCACTTACCCTGGTTTTGTTGGCCCAGATCTGTGGGGAAGGATTCCTGTGCCACGGCTCGGCCGCGGGGCTCAGACTGGTGTTTTGGCTSCAGGCGCCTCGCTCTCCTGGGAGGGCTCCGCGTGCCGGGCCGGGGTCGCCGCTAGCTCGGGCCCCAGCAGCCTGGGAAGGGGTGCAGCACCCCTGCTGCTCGCTTGCACGCACAGATCTGTTTATAGGTTCTCCCATGGCGCTTGCTGCCACAGCTGCAATTGCTTTACATTCTTTTAATATACCAAATTCACAGTGCTCCTGGGAGGTGTTATTAYACAGATAAATTTTTCAGCAGAACCCTGGCTGGCAAAGCTCTGGGTTTTGATACTTCTTTTTTTTTTCTTTCTTTCTTTTACGAAAGCCAACGTGTTTACATGTACAGAGGTACAGTTCACCACGATCGAGCCACCRTGCCCTTTCTCTACAGGGAATGGCCAGGACAGGTCAGAAGATCCCTCCTGCCTGCTCCTCCATGCAGAGGGGGCTCCTCCCAACCCCCTCAAAAAGCTTCCGGGTAGCTTTTGGCCAGAAGTTTTAGGGTTTCACACATGCCACGTGGGGCTCCTTTCCTGCTTTGGACTGATGCCCGAAACAGGCGTTCATGCAGAAAAACTCCTTCGGCTCAAAGTGCATTGACAAACCGCAGCCAACAGAGTCACTTCAGCCCGTCCTGCCCGGCTGTTTGTTTAACGAGCGCTGCCCCTAAACGAGGGGACCCGGGATCCCCAGGGAGCGTGTTAGACCTGGTCCGGATTTTCCTTGGCTGCATTTTTGGGTGTTGAAGGACGGTGCTGGTGGCAGCAATAGTCATTCCAGGTTCGCTGCCTGCAGAGCCGGTGCCCAGCTGCTGCCGGGTGAGCGCAGCCTCCGCAGGCACCGCTTCACTCCTCTGCTCGCAGAGGGCTCCTGGCTAAGCCCAGCGCCGCCGCCAAAACCACGCGAGAGTCACGGGTGGGAAAACACAGCTTACGGCACCCACTGGTTCACTGGCTGCCAGCAGCACCGGTGAGCGCAGCCCACGCTCGCGCCACTCGCGATGTGCTCCCTGGCAGTGCTGGGCTGCGTGCGGCCCCACRCTAGCCCGGAGGGCTGCAGCTTTTGAGCTGCTGGGAAGCTCTCCAGCAGTGCTGCTAGCTTCTTCTTGTGCAGTTCTTGGGGAATGTTTTAGAAACATTTAGTCTTTTCTTTGCTCCTCTGCCTACCGTGACGCTTACAAGCCCCCACCAGCATCCAGTGAGCTCATCAGGATTAGCGCTAGAACAGCCCGTGCCCAACGAATTAGTCACCATTGGGGCCTTAGTCAAGGATATTATTTAAGACCCTTTTCCAAAGACATTTGTACTTGAAAAAAAAAAAACAAGAATTATGAGCTCTCTGCTAACAGCGTGATTCAGAAGACCTGGGGGCACACCACTGAAGTCAGAAATGTTTCAACAGTCTTGACGTGATGTTGAAGAGGGGAGACAGGCTGCTGCCGTTTGCCAAAATACCTGGGACGAGCCAGCAAGGCCCGGGAGGGTGCCTGGGGCAGGCCCCATCCGGCGGCCCATGCACGGGGCAGGCAGCAGGACGCGCACCGCAGCCAAAGCCCTCTGTGCCACCATGATGCTGGAGCTCCTCTTCTCACAAAGAGGCAGGATTTTCCCTTTGGTTTGGAGAAGAAAGTTCCTTTTGCAAGAAGCCAGACGGCTTGCATTTGTGCTGCTGACAGCCCTTTCCGACTCTCCATCCTGCCAGGCAGGAAGAGAATGGCTCAAACCGCTTCTGGGAAGAGTACCATCCCGAAACTGAAATGCAAGAAGCTTGGCTGGCTGGCTGAYGTGCTCAGGCGACGAGCAGCCTCCGCCTGTCCAAGCTAGATAGCGGCCATGGCATTTAAGGTAACATGCACGCGTGTGCCCAAAATACAAAGCAGGGCAACGCTCCGCTACAGAAGGACACCTTGCCAAGGCGGACACATTGCATCTGTCCATGTCATCTATCCGCTCCGTCGCTCCCCTGCTCTCGCTGTGCAGTTGCTGGAAACTTGCTCAGCAGAGGCTTGGGGGGCCTTGCCAAAACCTCCCCGGAGCTGCCTTTAAAGACAACACACCTTCGCCAGACGTGACATGGTGAACAAACCCTGCATGCAGGCTCGTGCACGGAGCACCAAAATGACGGATACCTACCGACATCGTTAGCGTATCACCCAGGTCTTGCTAAGCGGGTGGCCTCCAGCCTGCTGCTGCCCCGCAACCCTTGATTTCCCTTTGTCACATGCCTGTCACTGCMGTGGATTGCAACAGAGCCATCTCAGCTTTCAAATGCCATCGCTGGCCGCCGCTGCTGGCCGGGAGCCAGCGAGAAGCAGGAGGAGAGCAGGCTGCGGCAGAAAAGCAACAATTTCTTCAGGTCTTCTGCATGCAACATCCCCCGGCTGCTTCCATGAGCGACCTTGGCGTCCCCAGGCTGCAGGAGGCAGGGGATTAATGAAATTAATTAATTAATGAATGGCTTGGGTGGCCAGAGCCTGACTTCTAACCACACGGCTTGCTTTGGGTGTCCCATGGTATCAGACTAGGCTGAGTTGTCCATAGCGTCACAAGGGAGGAGAAGACAAAATCTAACTGAGATCAGTCGAGAAAATACAGCCGCGCTCACCGCCTGAAGGCGGAGGATGCACGCGAAGGCCCTGAACTCTTGCTTCTGTTACACAGCAGCCGTGAAGTGCTTTACAGTAAAGCAGGGAGGCAGATCGGCGTTGCAATCCATAGGCTCTGCGTGCCTTGAACTTTCTCCGGGTAGGCTTTCCGTGCATTATCAGGATGGYGTGGATTAGCTGCAAAGCGGAGGCATTTGGAAATCATCCCAGGTATTTTCCGAAGTGTCAGGGAGGAGGAGGAGGAGGAGGCCGAAGGACAGGCTGATGGGCTCTCCTGCTCCGTGCCCCAAGCGGTGCGTGCCCTCGGGCTCCGCAGGACCACGGTGCCGGAGGGAGCAGCCGAAGACGGAGGATGTGCGCATACCACAGAGAAACCCCGGGGCGAGTCCGGCCGGCTGGAGCTGCCGCGGCCCCACCGGGGCTTCGCGGGCRTTACTAGGTCGCGACGGGAACGGTGACTCTGCAGGACGACGCTTCTCCTTTTACTCATAGCACAGATATGCACCAGCTGGCCAGCACCAACTGGCCGCAGCTCTCCGGGGAACAGGTTGTAGCCAGGATATTATTAGACAAAATGCTTTTATTTCTGAAGGCGGTGCTTAGTCAAAAGTTTGGCTGGTGGAGCCGTCCCCCCGAAGCCRTGCTGGCTCCAGGACGCATCCCAGAGCGGTTCGGGGAGGACGGGCCGCCCCGAGGGGCGCTGCACGCACCCCGCGCAGCGCCAGCAGCTCTCGCCTCTCTGCGGACCCGCGCGGCCGCTTCGCWGCCGAGCGTTCGGAGCAGCCCTGCCCGGACAAGCGGTTCCTTGTTCTGTGCACGCTGCCATCTGGCCCTTTGTTTGCACTGCTGTGCTGCACCGCGCGGCTTTGCACAGCAAAGTAGTTCATAATCCTTCTTTTGTTATTATTATTGTTAAAAAAAAAAGAGAGAGAGAGGGAGGGAGGGAGTGTAGCGATAAAAATAAATTACCCTAAGCTGGGGCATGCAGGGCTCTGAAGAGTGCTGCACTAGCTTTGCCAGATTGTATAAACCTTCCTATTTTATGCTCCCTGGAGAAATCGCTTCCCCTTCTTTCTTTTCTTTTGGCTTGGTGTGTGGGTTTGCAGAATGCAAGCTTTCAGAAATCTGTCCTTGCTGCTGCCCTACTTGAAGGAAAAAAAAAGGAAATAAGAGCATATACATCATCTATATCAAACTAAGGCACGTTCCTCTCCTCTCCTCCCAACGTCAGACAGACTCTTCCCGGGCGGTCCAAACGCAGCAGTAGGGCCCAGGCAGGCTGCATCAAAAAGCCAAGGTGAGAACAGCGGAGAGGCGGCCGGAGCTTTCCGTGCCGAAACCAGGCGGAGCCGGCAAACGGGAACGCCGCTGCCGCGCGCTGCCTGTGCAGAGCCGCGGAGGCTTCCTTGGTGCCGCTTCCCGTGTCTGCAAGACGCCGGTCGTTTTTCCAAAGCCTCCGGTTGTAAATTCCTGGCATGCATGTAGCAGATTCCTCCAGAACTTGTSAAAACTTCTGAAAGTGCAATATTGAGTCTACGTTCCCGGCTGCAACGTCAGCTTGTTCGAATAAACTGGTGTAGAGGGGGAACTCATTAAGACGTCTTTCTTTAGCACCATTCCTTGCAGGTCCAGGGAAGCTGCGATTTTGTCAGATCTCATTATCACTGAATCTTTGAGGTTTCCGAACCTTGAAGAAATTCTTCCAAAAAGCACAACCTACTATCCTCTCGCCCCTTCACTTTTCACAGTCTTCATTTATTTTCGCTTTATACCTCCTGGAGGTAAATGTGTGTGTGTGTGTGTGTGTGTGTGTGTGTGGGAGGGGAGGTACATATATTTACACACACATAGGAGAACATAGACACACTTAAAAATACTGTGATGACTTGAGAGAGACATATAGCTTCTGCAGGGCTTTCCACTTCTTGCCCCCTTATAAAGAGAGCCGATTTGAGATTCTTTAAGCTCGTATGGCAGTTTTGCTGTGGCTCTTGTTACCCACGCGTGGAGCGGCTGCAGAGCGCRCCCTCCTCCCCCGAGCGCGCTGTATTTACGGATAGAGCATAAAGACCCCCGCGGTGAGCAGGGCAGCAGCTGTGGGGAGAGCATCCTGGTTTAGGTTCGAAATTCTTTGAGAGGAGAGAAAAAAGGAAAGAAAAAAAAAAAAGGAGAAAGGCAGACTTCTGGGCCCCTGGAAGGTTTGTAGTTTGCTRTAGAGCAAACTATAGGATTAAAACAACGGCCCAGACACCCTGGAGACAGATTTCTAAAGAAAATCTGYGATAGCTTAATTATATTCATGGTGCATTCCCAGGCTCCTGGACGAACAACTGCTTTTATATCGCACGTATCTTTGTTGAAAGGGGAGCGGGGGGCGGCTTCGTGCCCCGTGGGTCCAGCAGCGAGTCGGTGCTGCCCAGCCCGGTGCACGGTGGGGAGCGGCGTGCCCGGGAGCGCCGGCAGCGCTCCGCATCCCGACGTTTCTCGTAGCGGCAGCCCTCGTGCGAAGGGCGGCCGCGCGAAGGGCGGCCCGCGGACGCGCTGGCCGGGCGAGCGCGGAGCAGCCTCCTGCCCGCGCGGCAGCGGCGGCGCGCGCGGGGCGCCTGCTGCCAGCCTGGTTTTGACTTGAACAGCCTGCCGCGCACGGTGCTCTCGGTGACGAGCGCCCGCCTCGCTGCGTTAACAGCTCCCCGCCAAATGCTATCGCTATTATTATCTATTTTCACGAGTATAATAGATAAGATGACTGCCCCCCTCCAAAATAACCTGGCACAGAAAGGAACGATTCGGATTATCTGCGGAACGCCTCGAGCTGCGATAATATTAGGCGGGATTGCGCTCAGCCAGCAAGCGCCGTCGCTCGGGCGCTCTCGCCGCGCACGCCGCTCCCGCCGGAGCGGCCCTGCTCCGGGCCGTGGGAGAGCGGCGACTGCACCCGTCCCTGGCTGCAGAAAAAGGTAATAACGGGCAAAGGCAGGGCTCTGGCAAAGGTGACCCAGCCAAGGTTGTTTAAAAATATCCAGCCTCAGCCCTCACGAGTCTCTGCAGCGGAGCCACGTGCTGGAGAGCCCGTGCGGCTGGAGGCCGGGAGCTCCGGTGCCTTCCTCCAGCTCGGCCCTTCGAAACAGCTGCTCAGCTCCCTCCCGGAYGGCATCTCGGATCCCAGGTGCGCTCTGCCTTGCTACATTTCCAAAATGGAGCAACGTACACCACCAGCGACTTCGTTCTGTGCTAAACACACAAAGGTATCTCTCCACCTCCCACGAGAAGGGTCCGTGTGGACCCCGGGAACAAAAAGGCCACAAAGCTGCRCTGCTATGGAGCACTTGTCCCAACTTTTCTTCCTTAGGTGGAGACAGATGTGTAACTATTGGCATTTGTCCTTTCCAGGCTTTCCTGAGTCGCCAATAACTCAACACRTGGCAGCCACAACGAGCCAAAGTGACATATCTAGCCAAGGAGTGAAAGCGCTTCTCACTTCTAAATGCCTTTCCTGGAGATGGCACCTCAGGTCTGCGGGTCCAGAGGTTGCCCACACCAAGGCCTCCTGCCTCAAGGCAAGCCTGGATTCTTCGGCAAGACCCATGACAGAAGGGCTCGGAGGAGCAGCACCTCGCCTGCTTCCTCAACRTCTCCCTCAGCCTCGTGGTGGCTGCAAAACAACCCAGGGCGACAACCTGCCCCAAGTATCTCCTGCCCCATCCCGTCCCTCTGCATTTGCCCCAAGGAGCATCAGCTCCACAGTCGCACGAAGGACAGTGAGCACCYGTATCCCATCATTTCTGCTTCTCCCACCCTTCACCTTGAAGTCAGGGAGGAGCCCAGACCTGATGCTGCCAGCTCAGGGATTTCTCAGCATTGATCGCTCTCGGAGGCGGGGATCGAGATGAGGCTGTTTTCCGTGCAGCACGCCATAAGGGTCTCGCTCGTTCTGCTTGATGACCCCACTCGAGTCATTTCAGCAGCAGGTGGTGAAAGGGGGAAAAAAATCCTATAAAACATTTAAAGTTCCTTTAGCTTCAATTTATCTGAGCAGCATTCAAGCAGCACAATTTCCCCTGCCATCTGGGTGGTACTTTAAAAGACATTTCCTCATATCATTGCAATTTCAGAAAATCTTGTTGCATAGCTATGGAAATGCGAGCTGCTTTCCCCTAAATTGCGCAGYGGTACAAAGCTTTTCAAGCCTAAACTGCAGTTTGGGAGGTATTTGGTCGYCTTACAGACAATTCCCAAGAGATTTCCATTTCTACAGCGATGGTGGGGAGGTYGGCTTCAGGTGCCGCGGTGCTGCARGGCGAATACCRCCGCGTGGTTTTGTAGCRACGTCYGCTCGTTTTTATTGGGGTTTTTGGYTCGGGTGATGGGAAGAAGGCTCCCTTGGAGAGCTTGGCCACACTTTGAACCTGCTTTCCAAAGGAGAGGAGGCTCGAGGCTGTTGCATACGCGCGTGCGGGCATGTGCCCATGTCTGGTATCTCCCTCCCCCCCCATACTTCCAATGGRGCTGTCAAAATGCGAATTGGGTAGTTACTGTGGGTCAGTCAGCGGGTTGTAGAAGTTGCCTTTAAGCTTAATGAGCAATGAACACTTAATGTCCCTGACAGGGAAAGACGGCAGGGCRGCTCCGGTGCAAGCTGCTTTGGGACAGTCCTTGAGATCACCCTTAAGCTCAGACACCTGCAATGGTTAGACCAAGAGGGACTCAGGAAGGAAAGACCTGAAAGTCCCCAGTCCTGCACAGCTTCAAGGAGGTAGACCCGGAGCTGAAGCCCATCTCGCACTTCTCGTTCCCTGGGAGGCTTCCAGATGCCACGTGCATTTCCCCTGCTCATCCATCGCCACCAGTGTGCGCTCAGCAGSCCCTGACATGGGACCAGCTGCGCAACCCTGCACTGTGAGCCCTCACCCGACGTTTCTAGATTGCTGCTGTGTTTCAGCGTCTCTGCTCTCAGCAAAGCAGACTCACGAATGCAGTTGCTGTCTGGGAGCAAATTCGTCGGGGTAGTGCCTAGAGGCCTGCCGAGGAGGCGGCCGCAGCTCCCGGAGCCGCGCAGCGTGTGGGGATGGTCCCAGCACCAGCACAGTCCCGGGCTGGATGCGGGAGGGGAAGGGCGCAGCTGCTGGGATGGCTCCTTCCCTGCGGGTGCGCCGCTGGGGAAGGGAAAGACCGGCACTGGGGACAGACCAGTGCGTTTGCTTGTTCTTGAGGTTGTTAATGAAGGTTTTCTTTCRCATTGTGGCATCTCCCGACAAGAAGGAATGAGCTGCAGTTGCTCCCAGGGCAAAGGTGGAACAGCCTGACATTAAAACAAGTTGCTGGCATGAAAGAGCAAAGCTTTTGCCATGAAATGCTCCCAGGCTCCGAGGTCTGGTGGCATGGCAAGGTCACCAGCTAGACTCGGAGGGGTTCGGAAAGCCCAGGACCAGGTCTAGATGTGGCAAATCAGGCCTGGAGCAGCCCAAACCTCAGCGTCRCTGCCACGTGTCCACAGACCTTGGTGGCAAGTAGCCCGATCTGGAGATAAGCCTGCTGCGCGCAGTTAGGGGAAGCTGAGGGCATTTCCACCGAGACAGGGATGTCCCTAAAGGCCATCCAAGGGCAGAGGATCAGCCTACCTGCCTCCGGCACTAGTCTTCTGCATAACCCCACATGCGTTGCTCCACCCAGGCCTCGGTTTCCCCACGATACAGGCCAAACGGGATAATATGACCCTTCAAGATGCAGGCTGTCTCCTCCAGGTTTGGTGTTGGCACTGTTAGAAAACAGCCAGTGAACCCTCTGGCTCTGGTCGGCGTTGTTTCTGCTGTTTCCTCGCCCTCGAGTTGGTCCTTGCCGGCGGCATTGAGATGCGGAGCGTGCCTTCCCGGAGCACGCACTGATTTTCAGAAATTGCAGCAAATCAGYGCCGCGGCAAATTGGCCTCTTTTTTTGGCTCTGCCTTGATGTAAAARGGAAAACAAATGGAGTTTTAAAATGCAGCTAATCAAGGAGTTAAAGAGAGGTTAATCCTAATGGATTAATCAGATCGCAAAGGGGGGGCAGGAAGGAGGCRGCGGGCAGGGAGGAGGAGATAAGCAGCCGAGTTTGGCTGCTTTTCCCAAGGGCGACGTCAGGCTTCGGCAGGAGCCTGGGGAAGGCTTCRACCCGCGCGGCGCACGCGGGTGCCGGGCAGCAACCGACCGCGGGCGCACCCGGCCCCCGGGTCCCTTCCCGTGACTCCCCTTTCCGAAGGACGGGACCGGTCCCGCGGGCTCCGGCCTCGCCCGCCCCCTCCGCCTCCTTCGCTCCAGCGGCTCTTCGGAGACCGGAGCCGACGCGGTCGCAACCGCCCCGCCGCCGACTGCGCCCGGGAGTCGCTTCGCTTCGGTGGCGCCGGACCCGAGCCGAGCCCCGGCACCGCCGCAGCACCCAGCAAGGGCTCACCTGGGCCTCGCGCTGGCTTTATTAAAAACACTCGCTCACACCTCATTTTACCTTCACACTGGAGATGATTTAGCTTGATTTATTCCAATTAGTCTTAATTTATTGTTTTAATGAGCTCTTCTGCAGGCTTTATGTGCTGCATAACCGCCCTCCTCGGCTGTTGTAACATGTTTCAAGGAGGTCTCTTAATGAAGAGAGATTTCCAAGGCCTCCTCAGGTAGGAGGCTTTTTGTTGCAGTATAAAAGAAGAAAATTAAGACTAATTTTGACTTTCCTCCAGGATGGGCTGGCCGCAGAGCAGCTGTTTGGGAGGCGGGAGGCTGCACTGCAGYGTTTCACCCCCAGGGAAAGGCAGCCCATAATTATGGAGGGGTTTACAGCTTGGTTTAACGACCGACAAAAAAAGGAAAAACCCTGCCAATGTAGCAGCAGGTTTAAAAACCAACAGGAGGAAAGACTGGCTCCTCCACAGCCACAGCACRTTACCCGGRAGCAAAATCCGTGGACACGGGGTGCTGCGGTGCTCGGCAGTGGACGYGGCTCCTGGATGAGGTTGGCAGTGTCTGGTGGCACCGCCCAACRTCATGGYCATGACAGGGGAGACACCAGCTCGRTTCCTGGCGTGACTTGTTTCAAATCACTTCCACCCCCCTCCGAGGGTGGGAAAGAGCAGAAGGGTCCCAAACATGATGCCATAACCCCCCCTCCCCCCAATCCCCATTGCCCTACCTGGGGAGCAGGGGGTGAAGAAGGCTCTCACTGCTCCAGGTGTCTGTGATAAGGACACAGGAACAGGCAGGTTTTGCCCCAAAAGAGACCAGCTAGTGCAGCTGGGAAGCGGGTAATTTGGTCTCCTCCTTGCCCTTCTCCCTGCAGCTGTGGGCAGGGGAGGCACAGAGCTTTGGAGACTTTCTAAGATGCTCCAATGAACTGACTTGGTGGGTTCATCGAAAGAGAGCTCCTGCTGAACATCTCAGCTTCTGATGAAAAGCAAGACAGAAACGCCGCCTGGCCAGCTGCTGTGTGTTATTTCTATAATATTGGCTTCTTTGTTAGAGAAAGAACCACCCGTTTTTGCTCCTGTGCCCCTAAAGGCCATCGCACGGCCAAAGCTCCTCTCCTGAGGCCTAAGACCTGGTGAGAGTCCCCATGTGCGCAGAGGCCAAAGACAACGAAGCAATGTCCTCCTGCAGAAAAGACACCCCAAAGAGAAATGCGAATAAATCCCAGTGATCTAGATGTTAGAAGAGAAACACCTGGACCATTATRGAGATATTCTCAAGGGAGAAGAAGGGGGCCAATGTGTACAGAGCGGGCCTGGGTCTCTGTGATGAGTAGTCAAAACCCAATGGGGAACCAGGGGAGGCTCCAGAGGGCTCAGGGAAGGGGACAGAAGGAAGCGTTATCTCAAAAAACTACGGAAACTAGGATAGATTATCTGCAGAAATAAAAACCCGCCGCCAAATCAGACCCCTAGAGAGCCRCAGTCGTGTGGCTGAGCCCAGAGGAGCAGCGGAGCTGCAGGGCGAGATGGCCGGTCTGGAGAGGGGCGAGCTGGACGGGGACGGAGCCGAGCTCCCGAGCGACCGCGGCGCTTGCTGGGGACTCGGGGCCGTGCAAAGRGCGGGCGAGGGGCAGCCCGGGCACGGGGCGACCGCGGTGCGCTCGGGTCCGCGGGACGCCGAGCTCCCAGGAGCTAGAAGCAGGTGCAGGGAGAGCAGAGCGCAGAAACCCCCCACCCACCCACAGGAGCATTTTGTGCATGATTTACCCTGCTCTCAAACCGAACGCTGCCGACCAAAATAAATCAATTCCCTCCTTGCTTCCATTTTTGGCAACAAAATCCTCTGGGATACGCGGGGAATTTATAGCCCGTACGGCCCCCGGCGAGCTAGCGGCGCGCTCCGGGGCCCGGCCCTTGTCCCGCGCGGCGCGCCGG
>NW_028185350.1:2069067-2077761 GCF_003343005.1 Rhea americana | reverse complement strand
GCGCTGCTGCGGCCGGATCCCAGCCGGCCCCGCTTCGGGCGCCGGAGCCGCCCGGGGAGCCCCGCCGGCGGGAGGGGAGCCTGCGCCGCAGGCGGCGTGCCTCCGAGGCCGACAGGGCATCCCGAAGCAGAAAACCCGTTGGCGAGCCCGGCCAAGGCAGAAGGAAGAGCCAGGGAGCCCTGAGCTTTCCCAGGAGCTTGTGGGCGCAGGGCGCTGCTGGGATGGGGAGCGGGTCCACCCTGCCCGGCGCCTGGGGACTTACAGCGTGGCTGGGCCGGAGCCGGGRCTGAGCACGTTTCCAGTGCGCGTCAGCACCCTCTTCTCCCCCCACCCCGTGCACGAAACCAGCTGCTGGCCCTTGGCTTCGCCTTCCTGCTGGGGAGCCTGTTTGCACACAGCCCCAGGCTCAGGCACGACAAACGCAGAGGCTAAGAACGTCAACTCGTGTTTATTCCTCAAGTCTGTCAAATAAAAGCACAAGTTCTCTTTGGAAAACAAAAAACATTCAGGACACACAGACAGTTGCATTTCTAAGGAGGCCTGGCCTAGGGGTTTGCCGGGCTGCGGAGCAACGCTGTGCTCAGCAATCTCTGCACCGGCCACTCGTCTTCATGCTGGCAAGAGGCTGCTTAGAGATGTAGCTCAAAAACAAAAAGRAGGAGAAAAAGACACAGGATCCCACTTTAATTTAAGAGAAGAAATGGGTACTTTTGTTTTGCTATTGTTATAAATATCCAATCTTACCACCTGATAGCAAAAAAATGATAATAATGAAGACATCTATTTTGTGCGGTCTGATATACAGATAAGCTCTACTGGAGCATGTAAGACCTCTGTAAAACCTCGGTGAAACTGTGGGCTTGTCGGACGGTTACTGGCAAGCGGATGCGATGAAGGGAGAAGTCAGAGCAAGGGAGCTGCCCGCCCCGGTTCRAGCACAGCCCCGCTGGCGGGAGCCCGCAGCAGAGCCCGGGAACTGTCTGCCAGTGTTTCTCAGCCATTGCCTGCGTCTTGTAAATGCAAATTCCTCACCCGTGAGCGGGGTCACGTCAGAACAGTAAGCGACGGGCGCTGGCAGAGGCAGCGGTGCCGTGGCGAGGGGTCGCGGGAAGACCCCGCTCCCGGCTCTGCCCGGGAACGGCTGCGAGCGACGTTTCTCCGCCCGCTCGTCCCTGAGGATGGCGAGTGCTGGGGTGCAACGTCCCCCCCTGCGCAGCCCCGCGCTGAGCAGGGCGGCCCGCGGCACACAGGCGCCGGCACCCCACCGCCGGCACCCGGGGTTCGAGCAGGGCGGCGGGCCCGCCGGGAGGCTATCCCATGCCCAGTAGACGCTTCTGTCCTGCTAATGCAAGCACAGCTGGAATCGGAGAGAAATCTTAGTGGGGAGGGAGAGGGGAGAGGAAAAACCCGGGCGAGGGGAGGGGAGCGGGGACGGGTGCCTCAAGCGCAGGTCGCCTCCTGGCTCTCGATGGGGATCTCGCTGCCGCAGCTGCCRTCTCCGTACTGCTGGTAGGGGGGGATCTGGGGCGCTTCGATTATCAGCAGCCCCTCTGGAGATAAGGAGGCGAAGACCGTGACGGGATCCACCTCGTAAGGGAGCCTGGAAGGGGGAACACAGAGACGAGCCGGTTAACGTGCRGTGGGCCGCCGGCCGGGCTTTCCCCCAAGAGCTTCCCGTGGCCGGACACGGAGCCCTGTCCCACGCGCCCCCGCGGCGGTGGTGCCCCCCCTGCCTCCCCGCTGGAAACCCTGTCCTGGAAAGGGCCGTACGGCCTCAGCGTAGCACAGCTGAGGAGCAGGGCAGGAGCAGAGCCTGGCGCGCGGGGCGACGGCAGAGAGCGGACGTGCAGGGACGGTCACGCTCGCCCTCAGGCGCAGACCTCGGGGGCTGGCCAGGCTTTCGCCTGAAGCAGCAGTTTAACGCTTGTGGCTGCTCCGGGTGTCTGGCGYCCTGCGCTGCGAAGCTCCTGCCAAGAATATTTGCTCTCTACCTGTGCCTCTGTCTCCATCAGTACCAGCACCGTTTCCCTGCCTCCTAGGAGCTCGGAGTCGTGCTTGCAAACAGCTCCTGGAAGCCCAGGCAGGAGGACATCCCTGAGATGCGGAAAATCGCTAATGCCGAATTAGCAGCGCTCCAGCAGACTCGAGCCCCTGCCTGCCCGGCCGGTAGCTGCGCAGAGCTCACCCGAGCCCTGCGTTATTATCGGTGCAACTGGGAGTGCTCTGGGGATATTTAAAGCAGTCGCTTGGCCTGTCTCACCACTGCTGGGCTCTCTGTTTAATCTCCTCGGCAGATATGTTTGAGTGGATGTCACTCACAGCTTGTGCCGCTTGAGCTTCTGCAACGCATGAGTAAATCATCTTTATGTTACAGCCTGCGTCACGGCAAAAGCCTTGCCCGTAAAAGGAGCCGCGGCAGCTGCTTCCTAAGGAGCTCCTGGCCGCAAGGCGAGGCAGGGACTGCAGCGCCCACGGGGCCCCCAGCCCGAGGCAGGGCCTGGGTCCTGGCCCCGGCACACGTGGCTTTCCACAGAGGTCGAGTTTGGGGGGATGCAGAGAGGTTGTTCGGGGTGGAAAAGCCAATGCCCAAGTGCTGGCAACCTGAGCTGCCCGGCTCAGCCAGACGATTCGGGCCTGCTGTTTGCTGCTTCTCCCAGTTAACCCCCTGAGCCCAGCGTCAGCCTCCTGTGGTGGGGGTTTACCCCACGCACACCGCCACGCGCAGGCGTGACCACGCGCCTCCGGGCTCGCCAGCGAGGGATGTGCCGCAGCGCTTTCYGGCCTCGGGGCCCATTTCCTCTCCACGCTTTGCCATTGTCTCTACAAAAACGAGCCACTTGGGTCAGTCAAAGCGAGAGCAATCTAACTGACATTATTCATATGTAAATACATATATTTATATATAYGTATATAGACAGATACATAAATATATATATTTGTATTTTAGGTCTGAAGATGATTTCAGCCCATCGCATCCTACTAAACCCTGAAGGATGTGCTGGCATCTTGAGAACAGCACCTTATATCCCTGTTCTGCTTCCCCTCATCCTGGCTGGCTCCAAAACGAAGCCCCAGTCATGAAGGAGGCCAAATAAGCATGCAKGAAAAGATCTCCTGCTTTGCCTCCATCAGGAAATCACTCTGTACAGCCTGAGCTAGGAACATATGTGCCCCAAATTATGAGTTTTCATTGGCAGCAGCCATAAGCCAGATGGAAAATACATCAGTCGAGGCCTTTGGCTGCCCAGCGGGAGCACCCGCCACGTGCACCCAGTGACTTGTTGGGCCTTGCTCAGCTTTGACTTGCTTGGTACTGCGAGGGACATTTGCAACACAAGCTGCAACCGGCAGGTCATCCCCTGCTGACACAAAAAAAACGAAGCATAAATGCCTGCAAATAGGGTTAAAAAGGAGCCCTCAGACTCCGCAGCTGGGAGGGGAGGAGACGCCCGGTGACTTGCAGTGCTCCGTGTCTGCAGTGCTTCTCTGCTTCTGCGGGCAACTTTCCCTGTGGTTTTTAAATGTTTACTATGCCGGGGAGGCAGACTGCTTGTTTTGCAGACAGAGGAACAGAGGCAAGAGAAGTTAAATAGCATGTCAATTCAGCGGTGGAGCAGGGAATAGATTCCAGGTCCCCTGACTCCCAAACATAACCTAAATTTCACTTCCAGGCAGCTCTTCACAGCCCACAGGAGAGAAGCTGTGCCCCGGCTCAGCCCATTACTGACAACAGCATTTGAGCACAGTTTCTGACTTTACTAGATTGTGGGGAACGGGAGGGATTTGATAGCTAGCCAGAGAGTGTTTCATGCTGTTGGAGGGGAAGACTTGCCAGCTCTCCTAAATCCARGTCGGCACCAGAGCCGCTTCCCACCACAGGAAGCTGCAGCAGTGCAGCATCTGTGATACGTACTGGATTTTCTTTGTGAAGTTCTTGGAGACGATTCCTCCTTCCACCTGCTGCTCCTCATGTTTACCTGGAGGGAACAGGAATATTCAATGGTAGCATCTCACAGGGCTATTTTTTTCCCAATAAATTGAAGTTGTTTTCCCTTTCCAAGTGGAAAACCTTTCCTCCCTGGCTGACTCGAGGAATTTCTCCCAGGACCAGCAGGAGCCCTTCTAGAAGAGGAAAACTCTCAGAAAAATGAAGCTGAAGGCCCCCTAAATCGTTAAAGCATAAGTCTAGCACCTGACAGGCACCGTGGGAAAAAGCAGCTCCCAAACTTTGGGCAGAGGAGGCTTTCCTCCCCTCTTAGACGTTCCCTAGTGCCTGAGGCTGCCTCCTGGCTGACACCGCCCTGCGACAGGGCTTGCTCCTCTGGATCCTCCCAAAGGTGATTCTCAGCTGAAATATTACAGCTCCCCAGATGCTGCAAGCTGGGCCAGGCGCGGCGGGGTCCTTCCCTGCCATGGCATGGACAGTCCTACGGAAGCTGCCAATGCTGCTCCTGCACAAGTGCAGCTGAGGGCCCACGAGAATGCCAAACACAGCAAATCCTTAATTTGAAAGTGGGAAGAATCAAAACACATATGATCATAAAATTCCTGTCTTGGGAAACAAATAGGAAAGAGGAATTAAGGCAGTTCCAGGCAGCACTAAGTGCCAGCCTCTCCCCGAGGCGTGCGGGCCCAGGAGGGGGGGAGGAGGAGGAGGAGGAGGAGGAGGAGGAGGAGGAGGAGGGAGCCAGGCTGCTCAGAGAATTCAGCACCAGTCGGAGAGGGGCCCCCAGCCCCCGCGGCAGGCGGGAGGGGAGGGTCAAGGCACATCTCGGGGTGGGGGGGACGTGGCTCCTGCACAGCCGCTTCGGCCACTGTTTCAGGAAACAAGCCCAGCTCCGTCCCCCTGCAGTGCCGGCGACTGAGCCACCGCAAGCCAGGGTTAGAAACAGAGTCGCCTTCCTTGGCGGGCGATAGCGATGTTTCCGGAGCGTGAGTCACCTGTCACCCGAATTGCTGCCCCCGGAGAGCAGCACCAGGGTGGCAGCCGCGAGGCTGGTGGTGACGCAGTGGCGGGGGACGCTGCTGCCTCGCGGGGAGGCAGTGACCCTTCACTGGTGACCCCCTTTGGGCCTGGGGGGCTGTGCCGGAGGCCGAGGGGCGCTGCTGGCCCATGTGGCGGTGCCCGGGGTCGGCACAGACCATTCACTTTCTGGTCAGATTTAATCAGCCCAGTGCACACAGCTGACCCCGCCAGCCTGATTTAAACCCATGACTCAGATGGTGGCTCAGACCCTAGAAACCACCAGATCAGCTTCAGAAACCACATCAGTGCTGTAAAATACTGCTTTCCTTGCTTTCCCAAGCCCCTGGGAGCAGGGGGTTGTGTTACCTGCTGATCACCTTTATTTCCAGTAAAAGCCTTGGGGTCTGACTTAATCACCTGCTGCCAAAAGCTGTGCCTTAAGAAAAGATCCCAGCCACGATAACATCTTTGGATGGCTCGGTGCCGCTGCTGCGGTGCTGGGCGCTGCTGGGCGCACCGGGAACATGGTGCTGGGCGCTGCTGGGCGCACCCGGAGCACGGTGCTGGGTGCTGCTGGGCGCACCCGGAGCACATGCTGTCCTGTGCGGGGAGGGTGCTGGGAGCAGCTTGGAGGTTAAAAATACCCTTGCAGCTTGCCAAGCCTCCTTGCACAGCCCCGGGTGTCTCAGCAAATGCATGGGAAAGTCCCCAGGATCAGTCCCCAGGTTCAGCCCGGACTGCAGCCTCCCTGTCCAGCAGCACTGTGACCCCCAAATAAATAACTGGGACTGCAGCGGGGCCCCCTCACCACCCCCATGCCCCCACCCCAGCTCCCATGCTGCCACAAGCTCCTGCCTGCTGTGTATTTTCCCACAAACCCATTAATCTTAAGGCTGCCTTAACTGCTGGCGAATCACAACGGAAATTTATGGGAGCGCTGACGGCTTTCTCGTCGCGAGGCCGCRGGTCGGCTCTGCATCTGGCGCCGCGGCAGGGCTGCGGGGCGAAAGCGTCCACGGACGCGCGGGGAAGCCGCTCCCCACCCCGACCGCGGCTTTTCCCGCAGCCCCGCRCTCTCCCGCCCGCGCCCTTCGCTTCCCCGCTTTGGTCGCAGGCGCGTGGCCCCCAAGGCTCTCTCCCAGCCCAGCCTTATCTTTGCTTTCCTCCYGGCGCCATCATTTCTGCCAGGCTTTGAGCAGCTCCCGTTTAACCCCTTCCCTGCCCACCGGCTGTCCGCCGGCCCACGCGCCCGCTCTGAGCCGCGCCGGGGCCCTGCGTGCCAGCGCCCGGCGGGCGCCCCGGCACCTCGCGCAGCCGCTCGACCCCTCTAAAGGGAATTTCCCGCCGGGCGCCGAGGCTCGGTAACGCGCTGCAGTTTCCAGCAGCGGGCTCRGGCAGCGCCTGCAGCCGGGCGCGTCGCCGGCGGGGCCACCGCCGCCTGCAAGGGCRCAAACCGGGGCGGTGCGCTCCAAAGGCGCTTTCTCAGCGCCAAAGCGGAGCAACGCCGGCCGGCGCAGCTCCGACGGGCGGCACGCGGCCCCGGCMGCCGTGCGGGGTCGGGGGCGGCCGACACCGCCGGCGCTTCGGGCGCAGAAATAAARCTGACGTTTGCATGTCACAGCGGAGCCGCAGAGCACGGTTGGGGCAGGATTTAGATTATTATTCTTGTTTTGATTATCCCTCCTCCCCCTGCCCAGCGCCCCGGCCGCCGCTCACCTGACACCTCCACGTAGCCATCCTTGGTTTTGACCGTCAGCTCCTCGGGCTTGAAGCTGTGCACGTTGACGCAGACCTTCCAGGGCTCGCGGGAGAAGGGCGCCGGGCTGCGGCTCTCAGGGTAGCCACCGAAGTGGGCGCCGTAGCCGGGGGCCATGCCCGAGGCGCGGGCCATGCCGGTGCGCAGCGGGCCCGGCCAGGTGGTGGTGAGCCGGGGCCGGGCCCAGTCAGGCCAGTCCGCGGTGAGGTCCCCGGGGAAGGGCRACATGCCGAAATCGTCGTCCAGGAGGCGCGAGGTCAGGCCGGGCTCCCTGAAGGGGTCGCGGACGCTGCGCCGCCCGGGGTAGTGGCACGAGAAGGGCATCTGGCTGTCGGCCATGGCTGCYTGCGCGGCGGCGGTGCGAGGCGAAGGGCCGTGAGCGTGGCCGGGGCTCGCCGCTGCGCCCTCAGCGCTCGCCTGCCTGCTCCTGGCCGCGGGCTTCCCCGGGGAGCGGCAGAGGCATCCACCCGGCGCCGGGCGCGCGGGGAGGGGTCCGGCTCCCGGGCGGCGGCGGCGGCGKCGGGATCCTCCCTCCGGGAGGCCGAGACGAATAATTATAAATAAATAAATAAATAAATCGGAAGGATGGATGGACGGATGCGGGGCTGAAGCAGCCGAGGCTTCAGCAGCGCGGGGAGGCGGGAGCGAGTTCTCCGGGCGGCAGGGAGAAAAACGCTTCCTGTCTGGCTTCGATCCCAGGGATCGGGGAGAGGAAGGTAAAACTTCTCGGCGCGCAGAGGAGGGGAAGGAAAAAAAAAAACCCACAAGAGATAATTCCCAAGATTAAGAAGCTGATTTCGTCCCGGTTCTCCCTCGCTCCCCTCCGCGTGCTGCGCGCCTCTCCCCRAGCCGCCCGCCGGGAGCCTCAATAAAAGCTTCCGCGCGGAGCCCAGAAACTTCTCTAACCTTCTGGCCGCCGCRGCCAGCGCTATTTATACGGGGTTTGGTGGTGGCGGGGGGAGGGTGTTTTGCAATCCCTGCCCCGTCACCGAGTATTTTGGAGCGGATGAAACAGCCGGGGAGAATCCGGGCCGCGGCAGCTGGCGGCTCCCGCCGGCCCCGGCGCTGCGCGGCGGCAGCTGCCCCCCGGCTCCCTAAAAATAGCCCCCGGGCCGTGGGGCGGCCGCTCGCGGCCCGCTGTCTCCCTCCGGACGTACCGGCCGCTGCGGCGGCGCCGCCGGCCGCCCCCCGCCACGGCAGCGACCTGAACGCCGGCCGGGGCGGGGGGAAGCGCCAGAGGGGCCAGGCGGCGCCTTCCCGCACACCGCCGCTGCCGTCCGCTCGCGATGGTGCCGCCATCCCTGCGTGGTGGTGCCACCATCCCTGCATGCCACCGCTGCCGTCCCCTCACGATGGTGCCAACATTCCTTCACGATGACAGTGCCATCCCCTCATGATGACGAGGCCATCTCCTCGTGATGACACCACCATCCCCTCACGATGACACCTTCATCCCCTCACGATGGTGCCACCATCCCCTCACGATGGTGCCACCACCCCCTTGCAGCCCGGCGTGAGCAGGGTGCCGCAGTGGTGGTGCGGCGCTCCCTCACGCCACAGCTGCCCCGCACTCGCCGCCTCTCCACGGCACCTCTGTGGTTTCCTGGAGGGTCCTGCTGGACCCAGGTGCCGCGGGAGGGCCGGCATGCAGGGCCGGCCCCGCGCTCCTCGCGTCCTTCGCCGGTCACCGCGACAGCACGGCTCCCGCCACCCCGGCGGATRGGGCAACACGCCTGCCACGGCCATCGCTGCCTCCCACACCTCTGCTCGGTGGTTCCCTTCTTAGCTCCCAGCCGCGCTCCCTCCCCGGCCAGGAATCCTGCCGGCCTCCTTGTTTATCCCCATTAGTCACGCTTCCCCTCCGAGCCGTCCCAATTTAGCTCCTGTTGTCACTCCGCGGCTCCTGTTGCCTCCTGCCACCCGAAGCCGCCACGTCAGCAGCGGGCAGCGCGGCGCCGAAGCCTCCCCGCTC
>NW_028185350.1:2055897-2068304 GCF_003343005.1 Rhea americana | reverse complement strand
CTCCAGTTCCCGGTGCTCGTGTCTCCGTTCTCAGCGCCAGCCGGGAGGCGGCGAGGGAAAGACGCGTGCCGCAGCCCCACCACCAGCTCCTGATGGAGGCAGATGCCTTTTGCTAGTGGAGAGGCTGAAACCACCCAAAATATCCCGCCATGCTGAAGCATATCCAAAAGAAACGGGACAGAGCAGGCTGCAGCGAGAACTAAATACTGTCTGAACCTTTATTCGGACCCTTTTTCTAAACAGGCTAACAACTTAAATACCTTGGGAAGACTAAAGAATACAGTATGCATTTCAATGGAGATCAAAGGTAGTTTTACAGTGAAGTCAAATGAACAGATGCACCAGTATAATTTGGTAAGGAACTGACCGACAGGCAAGAAAAACAGAGACGACATTTCCCTAGCGGCTTTTCTCCCGTCTTTGCTTCGTTCTAAGTCTTCCCACTTCCTGGAGTTCACACGTGGAGACCTGCCACTGGGGCCCTGAGGATCCTGGGCCAAGGAGGTTCAGGATGTTGTTCTCTAAGGAACAGCCCAAAAGCCCGCGACTCAGCTTTCCCACACGGGATTCGGTGCCCCGGACCTCTGGAGGCGACATCCTTGCACCAGTAACTAAAGACTTCTGGGGAAAATCCCTGCTGTCTGCTAAGAAGCCAAGCAGGACGTTTAAAGACAAAGCTTTGACTACAACAGCGGAAGCAGAAGTGCTTCCAAGAGCCTCCTGGTCATGTGCAAACTTCCAGGTATCAGCAAAACTTATAGGATTTAGTTATTCTCTTGTAAAGAAGTAATAAAACCCACTGGATGCTAAAGGGCAAAGTCTTTAATTAGGCATCTAAATTCATCTCTTGTTCAAACGAATAGCCTGACTGCCCAGGAGTCTGAGCCCTCCACGGCTCCTGACAGCGACCCAGGAGGAGCTTAGCACACTGGCCACCCCAGTGGCTTCCCAAACACCTGAAGGGACCTGGATCTCAGGCACCTGGCCTGGAAGGGCCAAGCATGTCCCGCTCCAGCTGTCATGGTAGCAACCAGGGTTTCAGTGGAGTTGCACTGAAAGAGCTCACATTTCTAGTGTCCCATGCTTTGTTTCAAACCAGGGTGAGGAAGCCTGAGGAAAGCTCCTGTTTACCGTAGTGCCTCAGAGATGGTCTGAGAGGCTTCCTCCAGTCCTGGCATGGCCACCTTGCCCAAGCTCACTTTTGGGCTTGCTTGTAACACCAACCTCCAGGAAGGAAGCAAAGCAGGGCACAAAACAAGGAAGAGCAGCTCCAGGATGCAGTGGGGTGGACATCCTGGGGCCATGCTTCAGCACCTGGTAGAACTGTGCTGTGCCACTAAGGCAAGTCACTGACTCCCCTGGGCTCTTCCTTGCATTGATGAAGGAGCAGTAATGCTCCCCTTCCCCCCCAATAGCCACCRAGAGTCAGGAGGGGCTCAGTGGAGAGATCAGAGATCTCTGGTGGGGGGGATCTTTGGTGATCCAGGCTGTGCTGTCCAGCACGGAGGACAAAGAACAAGTTCACGGTCTCCAACAGCACCTCTGTTGCAGGCTGGTCTGTCACTTCCAAATGCTCAACGCCTTTGCAAGGAACTGTGATTTGTTAACAGAAACTGGTGGAAAGAGATGGAGGATTTTCCCCTGCTCCRTTCATTTCCATCTAAATGAGGTTTCTCCCTAACTTACTGGTGGTTGAGCTCCACATAAGCCTCATTTGCCTGCCAGATGCCTCCATTCTGGCAGATGCCAGCCTCCACATTAACTTGCCTCTCTGATAACCTCTCTCCAGTGCATAGGGTAACACCTCACTTTGTATGAAAGGCTCCTGTCTTCATGGACCCAGTGGCAAGACCCAAACAGCTTTAAGTAATGCTCAATAAATAGAAGAAATAAATATTAAATAACAGGCTAAGTCCTCTCAGCCTTTTCAGTATATGTACAGTGCATAGCAAAATAACATTGACTGGCTGTTGCAGACAACAGTTTGGTACAACTCAAGTCTCCCGAAACAACAAAAAACATTGAAAAAAGTTGCAATTATATAAAGCAAAGAACAACCAACTGGTATAACCCTTGAAGAAAACTACACCACAGTGCGTGGAAACACCTCTTATCCTTGCTTTTCAGCAAAGCTGCACAGACTGTGCTGGGTTTGCTGGAGCCTGGCCTCAAAGCTTGGTTTGGGAGCGGGGAAACTAGCCTCGCACAGGTAGCAGGACACGGTATGGTCCAGCCTGCGGAGAGAGCGGCCCCGGTGATTCCAGGTTCCTGGAGGATATTTGAGGCTGAATGATCTTCTCTGCAGTGCCTGTTGGCCAGGACAGCAAAACCCAGTGCAGCACAGCACAGCTCCATCAGGAGCGCTGGGTCCTGYGCTCCACCGTGGAAAGGCAACCAGGGCATTTCAGGGGATGGAAAAAAAGCTGCAGGCAGGAAAGATACTTGATGTATGAAGAAAGAAAATCCCTCTGAGATAGCATTTCCAAAGGACAATCGAGATGCTTTCCTGAAGCTGTTATACTCTCAGCGAGGTTGCAGGTGTCCCTGGGCATCCCTTGCACTCAGGAGCAACTGCGCAGCCTCAAGTGAGCAGTGATTTGCACACACAGAAATGACCACATTGCATTTCCACCAGAGGAAAGCCGCTCTGCAGAGAGTGGCAGCAGCAATCTGAGGTGCCAGATGTACAGCAAAACTTCCTTAAAAGCAATGAATGAGTGACACAAAAAAAAAAAAAAAAAAGAAGAAAAAAAAAAAAAGGCACAGAGACAGAAAAGCTCACAGGCTTCTCACAAACTGACAGAAAATCCAATTGTCATCCAACAGGAGGATGATGCTTCAGATTGTACTGAAAATTTTAAATAAGTTAAAAAATGAAGAGATAAATATCACCACTAAGGGAAATATATATATGTATATGCACATACAAACATGCACATATACATATATACAAACACATATACACACACATATACATACACGCACACACAGAGACTTGGTTAGGTCCTGTCACCAGAGATTTGATTTTGCAAGCATTTTCAGTACAGATTGTCCTCTCACATTCTCGTATCTGTAGTTTTTCAGGGGTGGGTTGTCCCTCCACAACAAACACAGGGAGGTCCTAGCGACGGCATCCTTCCAGGGAAACCAGCAGCACCTTTGGGAGGAGCTCGGTTTCGGGTTGTGCTCTAGATGGAGGAGCCAAGGGAAACAGCAGCACCAGCCAACTGGCATCCGTTCAGCGCTACCACGAGCCGGGCTTGGGCGAGACTTCCCGTCGCAGCACTGCAAATCCCCTTCGCTCGTCCGCTCGGCAAGAAAGGCAGAGGAAGCAGCAGCAGGGCTCCTGMCGTTGCCTCTGCGAGATCCTAGAAACTCTGTTCACAGCCATTGGTTTCCAGTACAAATCTAATGACAAACCCTAGATTTTTAACAGGAAAAACAACCTTCCCCCCTCCCCTCCTCTTGCATCCCTCAGACCATCACACACTTTCCACCTTGCTCTGGGGAGCACAGCTGAATGGACACATCCACAGCAGCGTCCTGCCACAGGCTGCGCCAGGAGCCGTGTCCCTTCTCCGGCCACCTTCCCCAGAGACACGGGGCTCATGCCATTCGCAGGCCAATGCTGTAAACCTTTAGGCATGAACAGTGACATGGATACATTCAAACAAACAAACAGATCCAAAAATAACTTATTGTTCCCCAAAAGACAGAATAAATAAATACTGTTAATGGTGACCACTTGCATCCAGTCTGACATACAATTAAAAATAGAATAATAATCATAGTAATAAATAAATAAATAAATAAATAAATAAAGAGGTTTACTCCAATACAAGTCTGACCGGGAAACCCCAGGAGAGTTTAGCTGCCATGGACTGTACGATCGGAGGCAGTCCTTGAAGCACGGATCAGCAGGCCTCGTACAGAGCTGCCATAAGCCCAGCGTGACCCTCGGAGTCAGCTCTTTTCCCATGATTGCTGTATGCTGCTCCCCTTGACGTGGTGCTTTGTTCATCTGTCCCCATCAACAGGGGGACTCAGCTCAGCACTGTGTCTCAATATTTACACCAGCTGCACAAAGCTTTACTTTTCTTTTCTCCATCTGGCTCTCTGCTTCATTGCTACAGATGCACGTGTGTCAGGGAGTACTAACAGGCACGAGGCTACTTCTGCAAAATTGCTAGATTTGTGGCTTGGGTTTTGGCCTCCAGTCAGTGTGATCAGGTCTTTCTGGGGAGCGGAAGGACAGGGTGTTTGGAGATCAAGCTGGGAGAGACTCTTTGGGGAAGAAGCACAAGGTTTTCAGCCCTTTACAGAGAAGGGAGCTTGCTGCTGAAGACCGTTTCAAGTGGGGAGCCCTGGGGGCCTGGCCTAAAGGCTGGCAGCCAGGCCCCACTGCTGCCTGTAGAGCACATCACAGCACAGCAAGGACCCACTTTTGAGCCCCCCACCACAGCCTTAAACACTTTCCTCAGCTCTGCCAAGAATGGTCTTTTCTACATCTGGGAGAGTGGCCTCTTGGGACTTGGCCACATGGCCTCATGAAGCCACCAACCTCAACAGCAGCCCTGAATAGTGACACGTGTGTACACCCCCCCCCCCACACACACACACAGCAACACATCGCTATCCCCAACCTCAAATCACCTGCAGGGAGTGAGGCAGAGGAGGATGAGCCTAGGAAAAAGGGGGGGCTCTTGGGGCTGAAGGCACAGGCCAAGAGGATCAGCAGGGGAAGGCTRCTTGCTGAGGGAGCCTCAGCATAAACCTGCCTCTGGTACTGCCCAGGTACACGTATAACCCGCACTGCTGTGCTGGCTAACAGACAACACGTGCCTACACACTTGATAAGCAGGTAATTCAGACCCACAAGAACAACATGCTGCACTTGGCCTTCCACCGYGCACGGCTTGGCCCGTTTACCTGTGCCAGCAGGCCTGGGGGCYGCAGGTAGCACTGTAGCTAGTGAGCTTGCACCTCTCTAGACCCCTCTCCTCCTCCTTTAGTAGCTGCTGCCTCCACTTAGCCCTTTTTGTGGCACTTAAAGGTCACACCTCTTGACTCATTAACTCCAGCTCSTTAATAAGCATCCTGGATGGAAGGGGAGGGAATGGAAAAAGAGAGGGCGGGAGGGAAGGCTTAATCCCAAATTAGCTTCACTAAGCACCCAGGTGTTGTAAGAGAAAGAAACTCCTCAGCACCAGCTCAGCCTGTGCKGGGAGAAGCCTTTGTTGCCCTGCAAAACACAGTAATTGCACAGCCAGCTGGGCTGGCAACTCTGGCACAGCGACAAAACCGTGGGGCCCAGGGCCACAGGGCTGGCAGAGCCCTGCCTGCCAGCGGCTCCTCGGAAAAATGGGCTATTAGCAGAGCCCCCCTTGGTTCCCCTGCTCTGTGCCATCTTCCCACCGATGAACAAACTGGGAGCACGGGTGCTCCCTGCCACAGCTCTGCCACCAGGGAAAAGCATCAGGAGGGCAGGCAGGCAGAGGGACCGCTCGATAGCTGGAGCCGGGAGCGGAGTCCTTCCGGCTGTGCACAGCACAAGGGATGGAAAACATCCCCTTGCCTTATGTGGAGGGGAAGGGGAGGGAGTGCCAGGGCTGCTGCGCCTGCTAATCCTGCCTTCAAGGGGAGCCTGACAGTCTCAAGGAGAAATAATTTCCTGAAATCCCCTCAGCACTGCTTAAAATTGCTGCCTGTTAAGAGAAAGGGGAATTGGGATCCCCTAGCTCATGCAACATGTTCTTAACCCTGCGCGCTCYGGCTCGCCGAAGTGGCTCTTGCCCAGCTCCTGCTGGGCCCTGCTGCAGCCACATAAAGCCCACAGGGGACGAACCTGCCCTGTGACAAGGTGGCCTCAGTCCCAGAGACGCCCCTCTACCTTTGTGCCAAGCAGCCCAAACGCAGGGCGCGATGCCCCAGCCTGTGCGCGGAGCGCTGCATGCTCCTGGCCTGCCTGGGGCAGCACAGGCAGAGCTGGCACCGTCCACAGCCCCCGGGGTAAGGGTGGCTGTGCAGCTGCAGGCAAGGGTGCCGAGCTGCTCATGCTAAACCCCTCAGCTAGAGTATCTTGCTGGAATTAATCCAGTGCCCTATGTCCCTACAGTCCCACCAGCCATGCACAGGTCCCTGGCAAGAATCCCCTTGAAAAAACCCAGACAACCCCCAAATTGCAAGAGAGGTCCTCTGAGACAGCAAATYCAACCTGGGCCCCATGACTCCAACATCCTGCGCTGCACCTGACCCTCAGAGCACTGCACAGTGCTGGCTCCTTGCTCCCTCTGCGCCCCACTGGCCTCGCAGCTGCGTCAGACCTCGGCAGCATGCTCACGGGCAAATCACAGTGCTGGGAGGGCAATAAAGCACGACCCTCTCATAGACGAATCCACGCCTGGGAGGAAAGGACAGGAGGAAGGGGGTAGCTTTCTTTTCACCAGGAATTACGTCAGAAGGGATTTCTAGCCTTCTATTTATAGCAAAGACTGGCTGACTGGCAACAAATAAATCATCTCTCATGGCAGAGGCCTGCTGCAGAGTGGACAGAAACTCTGGAGGAGAGACTCAAGGGCCCTGATATTTGCCTAAGCAGAGACAGGATCACCCCCATTCGTCACCAACGCTTTCCAATCAATTCCTCCACAACTGTGACTCTCCCTCCAATGGAAATTACTTTGCTGGCTCTTGGTTTGGCAGGAGAAAAGCAACTAGCTAAAATCTCTCTTTTGGATCAACCGCTAGTGCTTGGAGAGCGGCATGGAAGGGGTAAYGATGGGGTGGATGCAGCAGGTCTGTCATTAGAGACCCTCAGGAAAGCKCTCCTTCTGGCACTGGCCCAGGGACCTGGGACGTACCCCCACGCTGTGCGAGGCCGTGAAGGATCCTGCCTGCTTCTGGGGTTGCGCCACACCAGGTGCACAAGGGCTCTTACTCTGAACTGCAGAAGGGGGACCCGGCACTGCTGCCACATCAGTATCGGGGATGATTGTTATCGATGGCCAGGTAGGCGGGAAGAAAGTGGAGAATGCCAGGAATTTAGAGACAATATTGGTGTGTGAGCTGTCACCGGCACTCCCTAGCGACGGAGGCTGTCAGAGCTGCCTCCTGAGTCATAGCTCTTGYTCCTGCTGCGGCTGCTTCTGGGGCCTGAACTCCGGCTGCGGCTCCTGCTGCTGTCACTGCTGCTGCTCCAACTTCGGCTCCGGCTCGTCCGGTAGCTGGAATAGCTCCGGCTCGGGGAGTGGCTAAAGTTGCTGTACCAAGAGGAATAGCTGCTGGCGCTACTGGAGGARGATGGACTGGGCCGGTAGTAGGGGATGGGGCGTTTGCGGGCACTGCAGGGACACAAACAGACATGGGTTATCGGTAATACAAGGACAGACTCGCTGCCAAATTCTCCAGAAAGCACTTCTGCTTTTGTGCAGTTGCTCTGCACAACACTTCCCAAAAAGGGAAGAGACCAGGATAGCTGATAGGCCCTGGGATTCAAACCGCCCACCTCCAAGGCCCTGGAACATACCCTGGGAAATGCCCCAAGCACCATGTAGAAGGCCAGGCTCTGTCATGGTCTGGAACAGCTTGATATTGTCCCCAAAAGCCCTCAGCTCGAGGGCTAAAGAAATCGCCCGGACAGTGAGGAATAAAGTTCAAGGCTTTCTGTCACTCAATATTTGGCTCCTTCTTTGTGGGACATCTATTGCAATAAAAGTCCTCTCCGGAAGGTCAAGGGGGGATGCCCCCCATAGCTAATRGGTCTGACTTTATCTGCCTTATTTCTTTACCTGCTGTAAATGAGAACCCCTGCCTCCCTCTGCCTCTGTCTGCAAAATGCCAAGCCCTCAGAGGGATGGAAAGGCATGCTGATCCAGCTCAGGGAAACGRGTCTCCTCAAGCTGGGAGAGCAACCTCCTCTGATGAGGGCTGGGACCAAAGGAGATTCCATTTCTCCCCCAAGGAAGTTATGGCTAAGCTTGTCTCCAAGGCACGGGAGTGTGTCCCCTTACCTTGTGATGCGCCGAGCTTCAAGGTGGCTGGGAGAATCTCTCCTGCGTTTCCTCAGGGGTGAATAGGACCTCCGTCGCCGCCTCCGGTCACGCTCCCTGTGCGACTCCTTCTCACTGGAGCCATACTTGTGCTCTCTCTCACGGTCTCTAAGGAAGAAACAGTTTGGAAATTGTCACTGCTGGGTTTTCGTGAGTGTAATTGGCTGGGTGGGTTTTGAACACAGCGGCAATCACCCATGCAAGGACAGGTGAGTAGAGGACAYTCAGCTCCAAAAGGGATCTACTCTAAGCTAAATATTCTGAAAGGCATCAGCCCTGCACACACACCCCTTAGCTGGAGAGCTGTGAGTGTCTTAGCAGAGACACTCATCTAGCCTGACAGATAGGCACCCGCTAATTATGGGATGCCTGGAGGTTTTCAGCAGTGTCTCCTCATGGCCCTGTGGTGCTGAGCTAGCACRGCTTCCATGTGCCTATCTCCATGGGCACACTCTGTATTTCCTCAGCTCCATTAAAATTGCWCTTGCTGGCTGTGCTGTGAAAGAAGGTGAGAACAACCCTTCCCGCTGGCTCCATGTTGCAGAGGGCCCCAGGTATCCCAGCAAGGCTGTGCAGCATCACTGGGGTAGGCTGGCTCAGCAGAGCTCTCCGTAAGGARTGCCAGTGTTGCTATGGTTTTATCTTATGTTGAACTTCAGTACATGTCAGCACAGGCCCTTCCGTGGAGTGTAGCTCATTTCACATGCTCCTTTCCTTGCTCAATGCCATCTTCAAAGTGACACACTTCAGCTCAAGGTCCCTATCCTTATACAGAAGGAAAACACACTCCTACACTGGAACAAGGACCATTGCAGCCTACAAGAATCAGACCCTGGAAATGGAACATTTTAAAAGTGTGAAACCTTCACAACGTGCCCACCCGTGCCTGGAGGAATCCTATTGCTTGCCCTCTGCAGCCAGGCAGTGCGTAGAGCGTGAGCTGGCTTGCCAGGCCCCTGCGAGTCTTGCACAGCTCCCTGGAGGAGCTACTTTCCAGGGCAGAATGTCCCAGCACAGCGGAGAAGCAGCAGAGATGCTACCAGAAAAAAGATTGCCCAAAGGGAAGGGGAAGRAGTAGTTTGGGCCTGCCAGAATGAGCCAGCAAGTACACTGGAGTCCAACAAAGCAATTGAAGTAATTGGAAAGCATGAGACATCAGACATCGCATGAGGAGACAGCTGTACCTGCCAGGGCTGTAGTGGGAGTAACTGGGGCTCCGACGAGGCCTTGAGCTCCTGCTCCCAGGACTTTTTTTGCAGGACTTGGATGAATAGCTGGGGGAACGTGAGTAAGACCTGGGGAGAGAACCAGAAAAGGGTTAAAGATCCAGAAGTGAGGCTGCACCAGACTTCYCTGGGCTCACAGGGGAAGGGTGCCCCACATTTCAGGCTCTCTGGAGAAAGCAGTTTACCCCAAGCTGTGCAAATCCTTGGGCCTCCCCAAAATTCTTAACCCCCTTCCCTGAGGAGCCTGCCAGCCTGCAAGAGCTAGACATTGCCCAGGGTCACAAGGACAGCTGTTTAAATTGACCTTACCTCTTCCCTGAAGAGCAGGATCTGCTTCGGGAATACCTGGGGGAGGCCTTGGGGTGTAAGGAGCGGGAGCGGCTGGAGTGGCTGGAGCTGGGGGAGGACCTGCCGGTGCTGGTGTACGACTCGCTGCGGGAGCTTGGCCTCAGYGGGGAGCTGTGGGCCGGGGACGGGAGGAAGTTTCGCTTCTTCTCCGAGCAGCCAAGATACAGAGACAGGCACCCTCTGCGAACATACGTTTGGACAGCCACTGAGGCTGTGGTTGAGCTGGGACCGGTCCCTGGCTGTGGGAAGCACCACAGTTCAGCTAACAGTACTCCCATCCTCCCATTCCCCACCTGGGGATAAAAACACTTCCAGCTTCCTAAGTTCCTGTTGCAGGAGATCCATTGCATGGGTCATGGCACAAGAGCCACTCTYCAGTCTGGGGCCAAGGAAAGGCTGTGGGAGAGGTTTAAGTTGACATTGGTGCCTTCTCTAGAGGTTCTGCAGGATGGCAGATCTGCTCTGTGACCGGCAGAGCAGAGTGTCCGGTTGGCAGAGCGTGGGCCAGGCCAGCAAGCTGTATAGGCCCTTGGGCAGGGAGCAAGGTGGGGAGAAATCTTGAAGCAGGGAAAAGGCAGAGCATGGCAGGGCAAAGGCACGTGACCCCCAGCCTGACCATGGAGCAGCACAGGTGGGAACTGAGCATAAGCATCCCATTCCTTTTGCACAAGGCTGCACAAATTCCTCTGGCTCCAAAAGACATGCCCTAGTGTGGAACTGAGGTTAGCTCAGTGGTGAGCAACCCTACCCAAAGCAACAGCCAGATGCAATCTCAGATCTACCCATGCGAAAGCAGAGTTATTCCTCTGGAGTCACAATGTGAAAGATACCCATGGCCCTAAAATTTTACCTGTAGCTGAAAATTCAGAGATGGTTCTTCCTAATGCCAATTCCTCTGCCTCTCCCCGTCTCTGATTCAGCACTCCYACCACCACTTGACTCTAGCTTTTAGGATTTAAGACCTGAGGGCCTGAGTTGGAAGAGCTCTCTAATACCACTAGCCTTAGGCATAACCTTGGATACCAGCTGCTTTGCTTCAATATCTTCATCGCCAGTGTGCACCTGGCTAACGGCCAGTGCCTCCAGGAATGGGAGGACGTGATGGAGGCTGGCATCTGTTCCTCTCTCTTGATGATGACCTGTGGCATCCAACTGTGGTTTGGCCCCTGCCCCTGGCCCCCGAGCCCTCATGCTCTGTAACCCCAGTGCACAGAACTGCTGGAGGGTTATCTCAAGCCAGTGAGGTGCTTGTCTCTCCTCACGCTTCCCCCAACCAGGAAATGTTATCTTGTCACCCAGGACCGGTTCTGAATGAACCAGAAAGRGACAGACTGGATTTGGCTCAATGGACAGGAGGAAAAACAGCCCATAATGGTTTTAGAGAAAATGAATTCTTCCCCCCTTCCCTATGGCATACAGAGGGAAGGAAGTTGTCGGGCAACCCCCCAGTGCACCACACTAGATTATTCCCAGTAGGGCTAATGACATTTCTTTTGCATGGTCATGACCAGCTAAGCAGGGCTGTGTTCAGGACACAGCTCAGCCCAGGGCCAAATCCCTTATTGGCCACACTAGGAGAGCAGGAATGGGCACCTAGGCGCATGACAGCTGGGTTTTCATTTTCCTCCTCAGTCTGAAGTATTGGTCCTCTRGACTCCAGACTGGCAAGACCACAGGTCTGATTTCTATCTAACTGCATCCAGACCACAAAAACCTTCCTACCAGTTCACCACTGCAACTGGCAACTGGGCAGGAGACACAGACCCTTCCCGCAACAACGTACCAGGTATGTGGCTGCCAGCAGCAGCTACTGGYAATCACTGACCTTCGGTCTTGTCCCTGGGCATCTGGAGATAGATTTTCCAAAGCTGTTYCCTTGCTCTGGGAAAAACAACTGGTGAAGGAATTTCCTGAATCAGAGCTGTTATCGCTGTTGGCCAGTTTGGGCTTCCCGGACGAGAARGCATGGCCAAAACCATCATGGACTAGACTTCTTTTCTCCTGGCTGTCCTTTGACCTGGAGGAGCTCGTTTGAGTGGAGGGAGGGGAGGAAGTATCGTTTCCTGAGTCATATTCATGATACTCTCCATTCTGGCTGGCTAGGTGGCCAAGCGGGCTGTCTGTTTTGGTAAAGAGGTCAGCAGAAGACCCTGACTGAGAGATCTGAAAGCAAAAAAGCCATTTGGCATTGTTTGAATGTTTTTTGGGGAAGTTGATTTTGGTTTTATTTTGTCTGATTTTTTTTTAAATAAACCCAGAAATTTTACCATCATGATGCACTGAAACAAAAGGAAAGAAAGAAAGAAAGAAAGAAAGAAAGCAAAAGAAGAAAGAGAAAAAGAAATCAAAAGCACATATCCCTGAAAAAAATCCACAGTAAGCAGAAACTTCTTTTCCCCCTGCTATAATAATGGGAAGATTTAGAGAACATGCAAAGAGTATCAGCATGCGATTCATGTTAAAACAAGAGTTCAGCAAAGTAAATGGGGAACCAAAGAATCAAAATAACTAACTAGCTAAATAAAAAAAGGTAAAACAGAGGGAAAAGCCCTTATTTAACCTAAAAGGKCGGGGGGAGGGGAGAAAAGAAAGAGGAGTATACATACAAAAAACTACATACTGCTTGGCAAGAAAACAAAAACAAAAGAAAATCCTAAATAAGTCTGACATCTTTTTTAAGCTTGCTTAATAYGGAGATTGAATGAATGTCACAAAAATGAATAAAGAAAAATAAAATAAAACCAAGAGTTTCAGTACAAAGTAAAAACTAGCAAAAAAAAACAAG
>NW_028185350.1:2040986-2055853 GCF_003343005.1 Rhea americana | reverse complement strand
GAAAAAAAAAAGAGAAAAGGAGGGGAAGGGGAGAAAGAAAAATCCCTCTGGAAATAAAAATTATACATATATTTCTTTGTGTGCTTTTTTTCCCCCTGAAGAAGGTATAGCTAAAGCGCTCAAGTGACCTCTAATAAATTCCCTGGTGTCTTGCGGATAGCATCCACTTACCCATCAAGAACTCCTCCTTTAGTAGGTAAGGTGTAAGAAAAAAGGAAGAGCGGGCAACATAAGTCCATCATTAGAGTCTCAAATTACAAGAAAAAAACATAAACCCTCTCTTCAATCCACACTGCCAACTATTCGCTCGACTCCTCTATGTACGTACATGTCGCGACTGCTTTTTGTCTCTTTGCTTGTCTCACACGTTACTCAATTCTGTGTCCCTCTGYCTTAAATCAGGCTGTTCAGCCAGTTCCTCGAGGCCGATCACCAGTGCTGAAAAGTTGTGCTAAATCCCCTTTGGGCTCATGGTGGCCCACAGACACACGGAAGCAACAAAAGGAGATAAAACGATAAAGGGGRAAAAAAATAAAAAAGAGGAGGGAAAACCCCTCCTGTTGCGATGGACAGTCCTCCAACGCTACCCCAGCAGGCCCTGCTCCCTCAAGCACCTGCACACGTCCTCCCACCACGCTCTGTGCGGCCTGGTTTCCCTCTGTGCCGCGCTCTCCAAACATCTCATCAAGCATCAGACTGTATCTCTCGGAAGCAGAGATCTGTGCTGGGTGTCTCACAGCGCAGGCAGGGCTGGTCGCCCTCAGAGGGCTTAGCCCGGCGTGGCATGGACACAAGGCAGCAGAGCTGGCTGGTGCGGGSACAGGACTCCTTTCCTCATCCACAGAGGGAGTACAGACACAGACCAGGTCCCGTCTACCCGGAGCTCCTCTGTTCCACCACATGGTGCCTTTACATCCCCCCTCAGCCTCTAGCATCTGACACGTATCTCTTGGGGGCTTGCTCTTGACCCAGTTCAAGAGGCATTAACTGGATTAGGAAGAACTGACTCAGATTCACACACTGAAACCAGCAATGGCTGAAACCGAGGGGCAGCTGCTCTGAGAAAGCTGCCGGCGCGCAGAGCGGGCTCTCAGCAAACAGATCGTGTAAGGAGGACTATCCACAACACCCTCACACTCTGAAAACACCTCAGGCTGGGGGATCTCCAAGTACCTTCCCACAGTCCTCAGAGACAGAAGTAGTGCTGTTTCTGGATGAGGCACAAATGACAGGAACTGGGTCATCCCAGCAAGTCCATGCTAGAACTGGGGGCTCGGTGGCCTCCCTCGCCATCCCATACTGACCTCTGCGCAATGCTCAGAGCCCTCGACTTAGAGGCCCTGGAAGCCTTGGCAGCAGACATGGGAAATGAAGGGATCCTTCTTAACTGACCCGCTAACACCTTTAATGCAGAAGCCCCCAACAGAGCAGAAACGTCACCCCAAAGCGTCCAACTAGGACGAGTGGAAGGAGACGCATGTTACACAAAAAAYGCAGGTCCTCCTTTCAGCATTAGGTGCTGCTCCTTGCGCCTTCTCAGCTCTAGTACTTCTCTGCTAGACCTTTTCTTTCCCCAGTGGAAACTGGGAGGTCAAAGAGCATAAGACAGTCAGGTACTTGGCTGTCCTCTGGTTTCTACCAATTCTTCCTAARATGCTGACACTGTATCCACAGCCCTGAGAGAACTTGGCTCCTCGATTTGAACCACTGTTCCCTCCCCAGCCACATACCAGAAGATGCAGAACTGTTTGCGTTTTCTAGGATGGCACTGGATTTTTTACGGTTTGCTTTGGATCAGAAGCACACTCRAGATGAAGCCAGCTCTTGACTATCTTTTACTTATGGGCATAAAAATATCACTGCAGGTGCTCCCTGGCTGGGTAGGTAGGAAAGCCCTATGTCTGTGAGAGGCTGTGTGGCTGCTCAGAGGGGCACTGACAACAACATCGCACATGCAGAYGCCTCACTTCTATTTTCTTCAGTCTGAAAAAAAAGGTCTTTTTTTCTTCACAGGCAATAAATCCAGCAGTCCCTGGCATTTCTAAAACAGCTCCGAAGACTGCCCCTGGGACCTGGGATATATACTCTTGCTTTGCCTTTGCTGAAATTTACCTTCCAAAGTAGCAACTGTTCTCAGTGCATCACATCTATGAAATGACTGGAGAACCAGCAAACTCCTCTTTAGCCCAACATCAGCGTTAGCAGCACTCTGTGAAGAGGCAACGTGTGGATCCATGTGGAATATGGAGTACATGGCCCACATAAGAGCTGGAAGGCCTGGCCCGGGTAAAGCCGGAGCTCAGGGGAAGGGGGCAGTTTTCCAGCCTGTCCATGTTGGTGAGCACTAGGCCCTAGGGGAAKTTCCTGTCCTACAGCAAGAGCCAGGATAGGAACCACCTGAGCCTGCAGAGGGCAYGAAGGCTGAAGGTACTTTACTCAGACCTCTACTTGGAAGTAAACTTCTCCTCTGCTGACCTTGACTTTGCTTCTCCTTCCATTTTACTGCTTTGGAAAGGTGCATCAGCTCCACAAGGTGCATCTGAAAACATTGTGAGTTCAATTGAATTCTAATTTTTTTCTTCCAGGGTGTTTTAAAAGTCTGGTCTTTTATAAACCTAATTTTCTCTATGTGAATGCTTGGATTTTTTCTTCCTCTCTAGTAAGTAATTAAATAATCTCAGTGAACTTTGCTTCCTCCAGCTTTCAGCAGGGGGACATACTGCTGCCCTCAGGGATACCCAAGATATATATTTATTGTTTTTTTTTTTCCAAATCATTATTTAATCAAGATGAAGGAGCAAAAATGAGGCCCTCACTCATACTTCAGAATGCAATTTTGAGTGAGCTCCTAGATCAAGAGGCAGCGCAATCTAAYAGGTTACAAAAATACAGTCACTACTAGTCTTCCAATTAAACTGAACAAGTCCATTTACTGTGCTTCAAAAAGCCCTGAGGAGAGATACGAGTATAAATTTTCTCAGCCATATGGGGACAGAGATCTAGCAATGAGCAGCATGGCACAGCCAGGGTTATAGCTGGGGGATTTCTTTCCTTTTTCTCTCTCTTTTTTTTTCTTTCCTTTTTCTCTTGTTTTGCAACGCATTTCAAAGCAGAGTTAATTTCTTTTTCAGAGGTGCATAATGTCTGCCTCTCTCTCTTTTGTTATGCATTATAATAAGGAAAGGAATRAAAAGCTGGTGTCAATGACCCCAGCGAGCCTCGCTCTCTGCCCAGCCGGCGGACAGCTGCCAAGCCGGCTGATGAGCCGAAGCAGCACCTGCTAAGAGGGGCTGCCTGGGGCAATGAGGCCCCGCACTTGACCGGGGTATATTCCTCRAGAGGGGCGCTCACCCTCTGGAGCAGTGGGGGGCAGGCCTTTACCTAGGGGAAATGCGTTAAATCTGCTAGCAGTTCGCCCCAGCCGAAAAGCCAATCTGCTATTAAAGCGAGTGCAAAAATACCGGTGCTACAGGAATACACTATAACCCCATTACACACAATTATGAATCCCTGACTCAAAGAAAATTGAGTGAAAAGATTCCTTTTAGCTGGATGGAGCGCTCAGGATGGGCCCTTCTCTACCAAAAGAGCTAAGTTAAGTCCAGGAACCTGAAAGCAATGGTACAACTGTCCCTGCAAGGCCAGATGTTGGGTTATTTGGGGCTGGATGGCAACACTCCCATGCAGCCTGGGTCTCTGAGCCATTCCCAGAGGTAAATTCCTGATAATGCAAAGCAATAAATCTTTGCTTGGCAGAAACCCTTTCAGCCCGCTGGGGCGCAGGCCAGGGTATCGCCGGCATGGCTCAGGCTGGGCTAGCGYAGCCTCGTGCAAGGGTTTGGCTTGCGCCATCTCCTTTGGCAGCTGGCACGAGGCTGCCTCCTGCTGCCCTGTGCATCCCTCCCTTGCTCCTGGCCCCTGAGCACTGTGCTGCGAATGCACCAGCCCAAATACAGCTGGGGGTAACTTCAGCTCCCTGGCTAGGAGAGGAAAAAATGCAAAAGCAAAACCAGAACAATTTCCATATTCATAAAGGCAGGGGGCTTTGCCTTTCTGTTCTTTAAGGGTCATGTTTGTTGACAGAAGCATGGCGTAGAACAGCTAAAGGAACAGCTCTTCCCATATAAACCAAAAACCCAGGCTAGAACACACAGAGCAACATGAAGCCAATATCCAGGCCTGCTTCAAGGTTCCTGGAGCCTGGCTGCACACGCTGCTTCAGTCCCTGCACAGCATTTCCCCACTTCTATCTTTCTGCAGACACATTAGCACAAAGACAAACAGCGCCATTTGGAACAGCCTTACCCCCATCGAGCCTCATTGAGAATCTGGCTGAAGACTACCTTAATTTGTGACATTGTAAATGAGTTTCAGTGGAAGTAAAGGAGCTGGCAAAGRAAGTGCAGGCAGTGTGAAGTTATCTTCATCAGGTACAGCAAAGGCAATTAGATTCATACCCTGCGGGTATTTATATTGCGCTGTTAAACTGAAAGCACAGTGCCATGTAATGCATCCATATCAGTGTGGAATAAAGCGTCTGCGGCAGGTTAGGGAGGTGTTATTAATGTTCAAGAATAGATGCTGCATATTACCCACGGTTTCTCCACATGCTGAAGCACAGGCCTATAATCCTATTCTCAACAGGTGACTATTGCAGCTGCAGGTGATTAAAGGAAAAAAGAGGGAGAAGCTAGGAAATCCATTGCAGGAAAAAAAAAAAAATACTAGCAGGGAACTTTGGGAGTGTTCTGGCATGTGCGCAGAGGTGCGTGTGTATCAGCTTATAAATAAAGGCAAGAGGGGAAGAAGCAGCAAGGTAGATGCATGGGCAGGGTATTCTTTTGCTCTTTTTTTTACCCCCTTATAAATTATAGGTAGGCCTAGTTAAAAAAAAATGTGGGCCCTTCCAGTAGAAAGGAAGGAGAACAATTTTGAGGGGAAAAATTCACCAAAAAAAATGCCTCAACTTTTCAGAAGAAAAACAAAACAGAGTAAGAACTGGAACAAGAAACATAAATGTTGATTTAGAAGTGCTCCTGCAGCACCTCATGGGAGTTTGTGCATCATCTCTCCAGCTCTCTTCTGCCTGCCTGGATCCYGAACAATCTCTCTCCTTCAGAGATATCACGATGCATCTCCCAGGRAAGGATGATTCGGCTTTGAAGCCCAGGAGTGTGATACTGTATCTCCCATGGAGGACTGAAATATGCAATTTCTGAATCAAAATTCTAGAGTTTTTGACAAAATTGCGTCATAATCCAGACTGCTTTCAAAGCTGATTCTGATAGAACTCAACTTATTTACAGAGTGACCACTTAACATACAAAAAGGGAAAGCTTCAGAACGTGGTGTATACTCATTAACAGATGAGACTAAAAGTGTCCATTCCTTTTTTCCCTTGTCAGTTTTGAATACACAACATTTAATGACCTCGCTCAGAAAAAATTTCAGGGACAGCCGTTAACCAGGAGTTTCAATTTAAGTAAGTGCTTTAAAGTGTTCTTGAATGATGTCCCAGGAGAGAGCACTTCTCTTTGGGAATAGAGAGGGCACTAGCGGACTGCACGGTAAATAAACTGATGCCTCTACTGTTGGAATATTTGTGTTTTTAACCCTAGATCAAAAGGGTACGGCAGTGTCCTGATGAATTTCCATTACCTGCATCTGCAACTATAAATGCTCTGATTTTCCCTGCCCTGCACCTTGTGCGCTCATTTGCCCTGAGTGAGGCAAGTGCAAAGGGGAGTGCAGCATGCTTGAGTTTAGCTTATTTTAAAGGATTTTATAATTTTAAATCGGAGTTTACTCTTGCTCTGGGAACAGAACAGCTGGCAGTCGGCTTCACAGGACTCGGAGCCTGGCTTCAGACAGAGGAAACCTAGTACCAATTAAAAACCCGTCTTAGACTCAAGAACATTTATGCAAAATATGTGCCTTGCAAAAAAAAAAAAAAAAAAAAAAAAAAAAAAAAAAGCAGAAAAGCTACCCTTAAAATCCCCAAAAAGCTAAAGCAGTTCACATTGTTTTTCTCTTGAATACTTTCTGCCCATTTTAAATTAACAAAAAAAAAAAAAAAAAAAAAAGAACAAAAAAAAACAAAAAACAAAAAACCCCAAAACAAAAAACCAAACCAAACCAAAAAAAAAAAAATCCTTGGTGAAACGATATAGTCTTTGGCAGGTTGTTTTTTGGGAAGAGCTATAAACTCATTCCTACCTTCTCGAGGTGGCAGATGGCAACACCCCAGACTCATGGCAAAAAAGCTTTATAGCTTGTTATTCTTGCTTTGGGTGTGTGCACACGCGCACACACACACACACGCTCAAGGTGCAGGTTCTGCCATTCACACTATCTCATCCAGTTTTATAAACCATGACCTGTATGTGTGCTACATGCTCAGTAGACACATAAAACGAAAGCAAATGTGCATATCTATAATCGTGAGAGACAGTTTGTGCCCATCTACATCCAGGTATAACTCTGTGTATTTTGACCAAAACATGCCAGGTAAGTGCCTGAAGTGTCTCCTTTTGCTGGCACTGTCTCACACCTGATGTAACTAACTCCTGMGTAGCAACCTATCTCTCCAGAATGCCTCTCGGAGACTAACACTGTGATCAAAGAGCATCTCAGCTCTGCTTTGCAACCACTAGGAACAAGGGGGAAACATGGCATGCAAAAACAAGACTTCATACCAATCTGGATCCAGTATTTCTCTCCCTCTCTCGCTCCCTCAGTTCTAAGGCACATGTTACATCATCCCTCTCCACATATACGGAGAAACATCCTAAGGCGCTGAGCCTGATTTTACCCTCAGCTGCACTTGCAGTTCCCATTAGCATCAATGAGAGCTGCTCATGAGCTCAGAATTTGGCTCTTGGGCTTGTCAGTCCAGAGAAACAGTGATCTTAGAAGGATCCTGATAGTCAGAAAACATCCCCTGCCAATAATCAGCAGCTCATTAAATGTAAATGTTTCTTTTATATATGTTTGATTCCCTTTCTTCCCCTGAAGGGCTAAACTCTTGGACATGAAGACCAGTGAATTAAGTTCACATCCAGCTGAGCAAAGGCTGCATAACAAACACATCCCTGTAAAATATCATTGCTGGAGGCCACTTTTTTTTTTTTTTCGTTAAATGTCCTCAATTCATTATTCATAGGCTAGCATCTTTGCAAAATTATCCCCTCTCCATCCCCACTCTTGGTGGGGAAGTACTGAAGGCAGGAATGACTTTACATACATTGGAGAACAGCATCATTAATAAATAAAACAGTTTTGAACCAACTTTATCTAACATTGCTATAATCGAATTATAAAAAATTTTTATCAGACTTCTCACCCAGGTACCTGTGGCTAGTCTGAGCAAGGAAGCAGAGCGTATAATACTTACTACTTCCTTAGGAGACAGGAAGCTGTAGAGTGGGAGGGTTTGGCAGGCTTTTTGGCTGGCCTGAACCTCTGCAGAGGAGCTTTGCTTTGCAGCACTCTTTGAATGATGCCGAGAGCGTCTTCGCCGCGTTTTACGCCCTTCTTCTCGAGACCTGGCTCTGTGCCTCCAGAAGAAGACACGGAGAATCAAACCGTTATTCCTCGGTATGGCAGTGGTGCCCATTACCAGCTCCATCTAAACCCTTCAGAGCTTTGTGCTAGGCCACTGCACACAGGAGAAAGTCTTCTACATGACTACCACAGAGAGTCACGATGGAGAGAAAAGGGATGTTTTGTTTTTCTATTTAAAAAAAAAACACTTTGGAAACTTGTGGTGGGTTTTGCACATTAACCTCAAATTTCAGCTCCAATTCATGACTTTAGCATGACTCAAGTCAAACCACAGTTTCCCCCACAGCCTTAGACATTCATCCCTCTGGCAGTACTCCTCTAAGAAAAAAAAAAAAAAAGGGAAAGAAAAAAAAACACTCTGCTCTCGTATGAACACCCCACAAGTGACCGACTGCTACAGAATGCCATAGACAAATCTATTTCTGTTGCTAAGACGAGGTTTAAGGACTCCCCTGGGCCATTAGTAGTATAGTGCACATATACTAAGGAAAGGAGACCAGGCTGAGATCAGCTGTCATTAGCTGATCATCAGCCCTGGGGATTAAAACTTGTGATTGAGAAGCTACAGTTGCTGCTCCTAGAGTCAAACCCCTCTCTCCTACAGCCAGGACCGAAAGGTGCTCAACCCTCCAGCATGTGACACAGCTACTAACAGAAAGAGATGTGGCTGCAAGTGTTTGTGGGCCACACTGGCTTTTGCAGTCACATCTCTCAGCCCAGTCAGGGAGTATTTGGGGAAGAACACCCAGTTCAGTGAGCGGTGACATTACCTGCTTCGGCAGTTAACGGAGTCAGAATCAGAGCTCTCTGAGCGAGAGTGGCGGTGGTGACGATGACGAGATTTCCGGGGCCGCCCACGAGAGCTTTAAGAAGTAGAGAGAAAAACACTATTAGGCTGGCAGATTGGAGGAATGCAAGAGCCCACAGTTGGAGGCCTAAGTCAACAACAATCCAAACCAGAAATGAGATCTGTATTTTAAACTAAAGAGATTGGTGCATGAAACATTGTGCAGGACACCCAGGAATGTCAGGGCATGAGACATTCTCCATCCTTCCATACCTAAACCTAAAAAGCAAGTTACCTTACTGAGATCGATGCAAGTCTGTAAATCACAAGCTATTAGGGTGGCAGTAGAGCCTGCCAGGGRAGATCTACAAGCCTGCCTGCAGGAGAAGAGCAGAGAGCACTAATCCTTTCTGCTTTCAAGATCATGAAGAGGCTACATGCCTCATACCTGCTTGCCCTGCATCCTGCAGGCTACTCTGACACAGCTAGGGAACAGCCTGGGACCTTCACACTACTGAGCCTTGTTGGGAGAAATCTGTCCCTCTGAGCAACCCATCATAYACCTCAAACCTCTGTGCACTCTGCAAAACTCTGCAATGCAGGTATCTTGCTAAAGAGCAGGTGCTCACGGACAGGCTTGGGTGCATACAGTACATTTGGTAACAGCCTTCCTCAGCCGCTCTAGGTGGGAGGACGTAGCCACTGCAATAGGCAGCTCCTTCTCTGGTTGCTGCATGAACACGAACACATGCTACAGCTTCCCTAACCGCAGGCTGCCCTATGCGCAGTCCCTGCTTGAGGGGACAGGACCATTTTACCTGGCTCCTCGTAGACAGCCAGTTACTAGTGCTCCCTTTCCTTACAAGGCCACAGGACAGCTAAAAGCAAACTGGGACCTGTGCACATAGAGCCCAGTTCAGTATCCTGCTGCACTTCACTTTGCTCCATTCTGGCTATTATTGGTGGATTATCCAGCTCTGTCACTGAGGAGCTGTTGCTGCCAGTGCTAATAGTTGAAGTCCTGCATGTGGACAGCAGGACAAGTGGGTGGCAAGCTGGCACTTTCAGGGCCCATTCCTTCTTGCTGCACCTGATGCCCATCACAGAAGGTATTTTAGAGCTGGTACTGTAACCATCTGCTCAGCCTGGCACTGCTGAGCTAGCAGGCAAACCTAATGAAGGGTTAGCTGGTGAGAACGGTTTGATTTCATAGCCACATTATACAAATCACTGACAACACTAATATACCTGCTTGGACAGCGTTTGGCAACTCACCACTATAAAAACTCAGCAAGTCAAATTGCTTAAGAACACCTCCTTTAAGAGAAAAGCGCAACCACTAAGGCAATTGCTTGAACTTCACTTGGTTGTTTTCTCTCATGCTTTTTATACTCTACAATTGTATTAAAAAAAATCCTTCACATTTTGAGATCCACCCTCTGTATTCCTGAACAGTTAGAATTAGCAACACTGAACAGCTTTCCTTGCATGGTGGCTTTGTGTGAAAACCCCCATCTTTGCTCTTCATCCTCTGCATCAGTGCCCCCAGTTAAGACTTCTGCCCTTCTGCAGAAGGATGAACTGGTCCTATGTGATTTARGTAACCAGTTGCTCAACACAAAGATACGCCATAGCAAAGCAATTATACACAAACCCTGCTCTGAGCTGGCTCATGGAATCTCTCTGATCCACACCCAGAAGTAATGAGGGTGTTTGCAGCAACCAGGAGTGGCTCAGTTCTGATCTGAGAGATGAAAAGATAAGGGCTTGAACACCCTGGCTGGTCTATCCCCAAACAACAATTCTAGCAGCTGTCATTCCCCTAGGTCAGTGCATTTGAGCAGGCATCTGATCTTTTCTTTAATTATATGCTTTTAGGCTACTGCATACCTGCCAACACTGTGTTGTGCGTGGGAGATGCCTGCTTATATTGACAACTTAGAAAGCCTCAGTTTTACCAATGATCTGTGAAATCTTTGGGYGTCTAGCAGCCCAGTTTGAGCAAAAACAGTGACTGCACTGCTGAACGTGCAGAAATCACGAAAAGAAGGGGATAGGCTTTCTCACGCAATAGGGAGTTGGTCCACACAAGCGCARGGAACTCATTATCCTCTGTATCTAAAGGATCCCCAAACTCTTCAGTCCCCAAAAGTACTCGGGTGACACTGGCAGTGCCAGGGTTATCATCCCTCTACCCCCTTTCTCCCTAAGGGTAAGGACGAGAAGTTCAAACTGCCAGTCAAACCAGCAGAGTCTCATCTGCTACGTGGGCTTCTCTCTCCARTAGATTATCCCAACCAAGTGCCAACATAACCAGCCAGGGTTTTGGTGCCTTGAGTTCAGCCCCAGAGCCGTTTTATTGCTTAGAAAGCAGGTGAGAAGCCACAGGTTGCAATACCCAAGAAAAGCCTGAGAAGGAAGTGAATGAACAGAGCAGAGCTCGGACTGTGAGGGAAGTGGCTTCCAAAGCCCTTCCCTGGAAGCTGGGGAAGGTGCTTGTGACCTCCTCATCTGGTGTGATTGCCTTCTCCAGTGGCAAGAGCTTACAACAGGCCTTCCTTCTGGCCCTGAGGAAGGCATCATCACATTTCATACAGTACCCATTGAATTATCTGCTCCACGTAGCAAGGGTTGTGCTCTGCTAACTCTCCAGGATAGATGTGAGCTTCAGCCCTAGAATCTTATACCMTCCATTGGCTCCAAACACTCACTTCTTTTCCTAGCCACCCTTTGCCCCCAAATTGCCTCCTGCCCCTATTCAGATATTTGAGTGCAATGCATTATCCTACTGTAACCCTTGAGGGCTGTTCAGCAGCAAATAAGGCAGAGATAAAGCTCCTCAGAAAGTACATGCCAGCCTGCCCCGYGGGCAGAGGAGGCTGCAGGGCACTGCGCTCTGTGAGAGTACYGGGTAAAACACTCAGATAGATCTGAGTTCATTCTCTCATGCTGCCCTGAACAGAAGAGGCTGGTGTCTCCGCTCAGGGATGGATGAACAAGACACTGTACATCCCTTGCATGGTACAAATAAAGTGCCAAGGGGGTGGCACAGAAGACAGGGAGATGAAATACCTCCAGCCTCTATGAGCCTTTTCCCATTCCAGCAAAACTAGAACCACTGTTTTTAGCTGGAAAACTATTCAGAGGGTTGTCTGGGGTTTTGCAGCGAGCATTAGCTCCTAAAGGCCCACCACACCAAGCGTTTCCTAGCCCTCCAGTCCTGCATAGGCAGAGCAGGGAGTATGATGCATTGCTACTTACTGTTTTTTGTGTTTTCTTTCTTCCTTTCTCTTACTTTTGGGACTTGAAGAACTAAATAAGAAATGGCTAATTAATTGGGAGATTTCTGTTTTGATAAAAAGTCACACAATCACATGTTAATGTAACAGTTAAATCACCCAAAAGCCTACAATGGTAGTGAAAAGGATGAATATTCTGCCTTGGCACATGGGTTCTGAGTCCCTGCTGACAAATCTGGCTCATGAGTTTGGACAAAAAGGGGTCTCAAAAAGGATGAGCCACCCTGCCGGCTTCACGCTTCTGTAGGGAGATGAATATTTCTGGATGCTGTACACACTGGAGTCTGCAGAGTTTTTCCAGTGCACATCAGGAAAGACACTGAGATGACTCTGGCCTGAAGGTTTCAAAGATGGGTGCTGCTGGGAGGTGTGTATTGTTCGCAAATGAAATCATAAGCAAAATGAAGATTCAAGATCCAATGCAAGCATCTGTGACAGGACTCCTGCTGGAATGAAGTTTCCTGTCTGGCTAAGCTTAGCTGTCAGGAACTATGTAACCCCTCCTGCTTTTAAGCAGCCCAGCAAGAACAATAAACCCCACTATCTAGAAAAAACCTGAGGATCCCTCATATAGGAGCCTCCTATGAGAAGCCAGGYAGGGGACCATGCTGAAGTGAGAATTGAAATCCTGGGTCAGTATGCTCATAGCTAGGCTGAGGTGCATAGGAACATGCTCCAAGACTCYAGCTCTCAGAGACAGACCTTGAAGGTGTAAGAAAATTTTGTTGGATTGTAAAGTGAGGGGGAGGTGGGAGGACAGAGACTCTCACTCTGGAGTGCTGGACCCCAACAGCATGAAGACTATCTGTGGCTGGAGAGAGTCTCCTCCAGCTGCCCTGGGTGAAGGTGCATCCAGCCATTAGTCTGGTGTAACCCATTCTTATCCAGCTCTCAGTGAGCTTCAGCATTGATCGGACGTCTCACTTGTCCACTCAGTCCTTCCTGCTCCTGACCTGGCCATGAGTACAAAAAGCACCATATGGCTGGGCCTGGAGAAACTTGAGGGTGTAGGAGATGGGATCCTGGCAACTGAGATCCTATGTGAGCAGAAATCTGCCCTTACAGTCTGTACAAACCACCCTTTCTCTCCCCTCCCTTCCAGAGGGGCAGGGTTGGGATCAGCCTTACACAAGAGCAAAGCAGGGAAGCTACCTTTAGGATGGCATTAGCTCTATCATTGATTTGACACAGAAATGCATTTTATACCTCCATCCAGGGAACCTCAACCTTCTAAGTTCCTGAAAAGACCACTAAACTCTTATTTTTAAAAGTCCACCCACACTTGCTCAATTTTTACCTGTGTCTTCTCTTCTTGGAGGATAACCTGCAAAAAAACAAATAAATATAAAATGAATATAGGGTCTCACTAAGGTACAAAGCTGGATCAGAGACAATGTGGTTAGGCCCAGAGCTACACAGAGCACTGCAAGAGGACTCCATGTTCCAGCTGTACAGAGTGGTCCTGGCTCTCTTTTAGACAGCTAGCAAAGGAGCTGCTGAGAAATGCTGGTGTGGTGGCACACTCTGCATATAACCGAGAATCTGACCCTCAGAATAATGCGTTGAGTGAAAACATTCCCTTTCTCTGCTGGGTCCCCCTTTTTTCCCTACCACTGCCTTCATAGTTTTGCACTGCATTTAATTTGGGGCCTCAGGTGAACCTGGTCACTGGCCTTCTCTGCAAAGCACCAAGCTGCCGTCAAGGGATGAATCTTTTCTGAGTAATGCCGGAGCAGGCTCAGGGACAAAACAGCATCCAGTCTCTGTCTTGCCTTCTGGAGCATCCCTGGGCTGACTCAGCGGGCACCATGCTTGTGTTCTCAGAGGAAGCCCTGGGTGCACGGAGGACATCCTTCCATGCCGAGGCCTGGCCCCTATACCATGCACTGCCTGCTGTCCCTCCTGAGCACATGGGACAACATCCCACAGAAGCCACGGCCACCAGTCCTTCCCAGGAGGGCCAAGAGGCTGCCTGTTGCAAAGTCAATTAATTGGGATACATGGCTGGGTCTGGTACCAGGTGCCTGGAAATGACCTCCACTGGTCACTAATGCCCGTCTTTTGGGACCAGCTATAGCTCACCCTTGGTTTGCAGGGCTTCAGTTGGGCATCACAGGTGGGATGCCAAGGAGAGTCTGACCCAGGGCTGCTTTCAGAAGGAGGCATCCATAAGAGTATAAAACTCGCCCCTCAGAAAGGAAACATTTTGAAGGAGTTCCTACGCTCTTGTCTTTCCTCCTCCCTCTCTTTCTCCCTCTCTATACAGATCAAACTCAGCTTTTCAACCCATTTTTATAGCTTTTTTTCCCAGTTCAATGAATTATGAATATATGAACTTTCCCAGGGAGATGGCACTCACTGCTCCCTGCAAATACCGGCTGAACAGCAGAGAGAAAGCAAGGAAAATATTTGCGATTTTAAAAATTTAAATCRTGCTCTTTAGTTTAAAGCCGGACTTGAGAGAAAGGCCGCGGGGAGGCAGCAAGGGCGAGCGCAGCTGGGGACGGCCAAACCCGCTCGCTCCCGGCTCCTGGGGGACGGCCGCGCTACGCGCCTGGGGATTTTTCCACCCCATTTTGCCGACGGTGTCGGCGCCCTGGCGAGCGGGACGGTCGTGGCCCTGCGAAACCGGCCACAGCTGCTGCGGGCGGCGGCAAGTGCCACCGACGGCGGCGCCCGGGGCGCCGGCAGGAGGAACGAAACCAAAAAAGAAAAAAAATCACGTTTTTCAGATGAAAATACCTAGTTTTTTTTCGTTTCTTTGAGCTCTTCTTCTTCTTCTTCTTCACGGGCGAGGGGCTGTAGGAGGGAGACCTGCAGGGGAGGCAGCAAGCGTGAGGTGGTGCCCAGCATGGCCCCTCGCGCCCTCCAGCCCGCGCCTGGCCGCCAGCACCATCCCGGGGCGGCCGCCGGCCCCGTGCGGCGGGGAGGGACGTGGCGACGGCAGCAGCGCCTCGCGGCAACGTGGCAGCTCGTGGCCCCCCGAGCCCCTGAGCGCCTCGCAGCAACATGGCGCCTCAAGGCCCCCCTGGCCCCGAGCGCCTCCCCGCCAGCAGCCCCCGCCATTTTCCTCCCTCCTCCACCATTTTCCTCCCTCCCCACTGGCGGCCCCCCAGCCCCTGCCATTTTCCTCCCTCCCCGGCGGTGGTCCCCAGTCCCTGCCATTTTCCTCCCTCCCCCGCCATTTTCCTCCCTCCCCGGCGGTGGTCCCCGGCCCC
>NW_028185350.1:2031362-2040831 GCF_003343005.1 Rhea americana | reverse complement strand
CCCCCGCCATTTTCCTCCCTCCCCCAAGGCCACCCCGGCCCCTTCCACCCACCTCCTTCGCTTCTTGCGACCGGATTTCTTCTTCTTTTTCTTCCCCCGGGCTGGTGGCGGCGTGCGCTCCCCCTTGCGCGAGCGGCTGGAGAGGGGGCAAAGAGATAATAATAATAATAATAATTAGGATAAGGCAAATCCAGGGCGCACCGCTGTCCTCGCCGGAGCGCCGCAGCGGCACGCGGGGCCCGAGGGCCGCGCGGCGGGATGGGGCTCGGCGGCAGCTCCGCTTCGGCCCCGGTGCCGACGCTTCGGCCACGCTTTAAGCGCYGCGTCTCCTGCGCCAGCCGAAGGGAAACGCGGCGAGACAGCTCCCGCGGGCCAGCCGGCCGCTCAAAGCCCGTTTACCGAGGTTAACGCCTCCGCCATACTAAGTTTTGCAGCTCTTTGTACATATGCTTTAAATAATTAATTGGCTTTTAATTAGCATACAATAATTACTGCAAACTCATGCATCTCTCTAACCRCATTAAAAGACTCAGCGCATGTTAAACAACGGTTAATTATAAAAATATATATTTATTGGGGCGCTGTGGTAATTGAATGAGATACGCATCTCTTTTACACAGTTGTTAAAAAAAATCCTGCAAATTATTTTTTTTTGAAAACACGCAAGGCCAAATCACATTATGTTTCAACGCAAAGCAAATCCTGTGGTTAAATTAATTTAGAGCGCTCCGCTGAAAATGACAGCTACTTTGCAGCTGTTTATTAAGCAAAGCAAACGCTCCGAAAGACGGGGGGAAAGAAAGAACGGGCAGAGAAGCTTGCGGATGCCCCGATTCAGGAAAGGCTTTTGGGATCGTCAGCGATGGAAACTGGATGAAAATAGGGCACAAGGGCCGCGCCGGGACACCGGGGCTCCGCGGCGCCCGCTGCCCGTTCGCGGCCCAGGGCCCCGCACCGAGACGGGCTCACGGGCTCACCGAGGGCCTGGTTGCCGCAAAAAGCCAACTGCTTAGCGCTTTAACGCGCTTTTTTTTATTGCTCCGCAGAACTCAACTTTATGCTGACGCTTTGGTTGTGAACCGCGAATAACTGAAGCGTAGAGTATTTATGGAACATTAAAAATAATAAGTAAAACAAAACTACCCTTCCGCTCCATAAGCGGGGTTGGTTGTACGCTGGGTGGCGAAGGCGGCAGGATGGCCCTCCCTCCTCCTCCTCCTCCTCCTCCCCGCAGCGTTATCTGCTTGTCAGTACGCTCTGCCGAGGCGACGTGCCCGCAGCCCCAAGCACCCGACTGCTTCGGTTCCCCTCCGGAGGGGCGAGCGGAGGGGAAACCTTCGACCCCTGCCGCTCGGCCTTGGGCGGTTTCGCGCAGAGCCCTGCTCCTTTTTCSAAGATAAATTCTTTCGCTTTTGATGTAGAAGCCTTCTCCCTCAGCTGATCTGACTTTAATTGTTCCTCTCCGATTGTAATCAAAGTCTAATTAAAAATATCCTTTAAATTATTGTTCTGGTTAGCCTGAAATCTGGAGATAGGAAATGTGCTTGCTTTTGCTTTCTTTTTAGCGTCTTTAACCAAGCAGATAGGCTTTAATCACAGAGACACTTTAACAAGCCGGGCTCCGTGACTCTAGCTGCTTCATTTAGAAAGTTTGGTCCATTTTTCCCCTCTCAAGTTGCCAGGGGTTTGCGATGAACGAAGCTGCATCCTACCAGGCCAGCGCTGCTGGTCCGTGATCTAGGCGTAGATGGGAATTTCTCATAGCAATTCCCAACCGAAGGCACCACGCTGACCCCGCAGCATGGGGCGGCTGGCGGGTGGCCTGCCACCAGCCAGGGCTCCTCACAAGGGGCCGGCCGAGGCCGCGCACGAGCTCGCTGCGCCTGTCCGGACGGACACCGGTGCCCAGCGCGGCCGAGGAGAGRCTGGCGCAGGTCCAGGCACCCGCCGGGAGCCCCAGCGTTGTTTAGTGATGGCACGGCGCTACAGGCAGAGGAGGACCAGGAAGCTAGTTCTGGGGCAAGAGCACACTGTTGGCCACCTTCATGGGGCAGCTCAGCCCTCCTGTCCCCCCTCGCAGGCCCAACTCTCACAAGCCTACAGAAACCATGGCCAAGGTGGATAATCAGAGACACCTACTTCACTGAATCCCTGCTCACGGTCCTCGCTCTCTTACCTGCGTGACCGGTGGTGAGCGTGGTCACGTCTCTCCTTCCCTTTCACACAACCGTTGGTGGTGGAGGCCTCCTTGGATGCATTGCCACTTGCCTTTTCAGGACGTCTGTCCTCCGCAGAGTATGACAGGCAGCTGAGCGTCCCACTGCTGGGGCAACAGGAGAGAAAGGCAGTGGTGAACAGAAGCCAAAAATCCTTACAGCTGGGGACATTTGCTGAAGTCTTTCTGCATACTCAGTGATTCCCTAGAACTATGGGCCCCTGACYACACTGCTTTGCTTTCCTTTCCTTTCCATGGCTGGAGAGCTGCAGCCCACAGGAAAGAGAAGTAGGTTGGTTTAAGCCTTTCAGAGAAAGCTGGATGTTGCTCTCCAACTTCCTGAACCCACAGCTCCGTGGAGAGCCCCAGGAAATGGGGCTGGGTGTGCTAATGCAGCAGCTGAGGGAGGCAAGGTGTAGGAGTGGGGACACCTGAAGGCCTGCGTGCACGGGGGAGCTGCTCCAGCTGTGCCTGAGGCTCCTGGTGCGGAGGCAGGGACGAGCCCAGGGCATGACTGGGGGCTGCCCTTTGCTGGCCAAACTCAGCTAGGGATGCAGGAAAAGACAGCGCAGCTCTTGCGGCCTGAGTAGCTCCTGCTAGGAGCAGCTCCTGCCTCCCACTGGTGCACCAGCTTTGCTGAGACAGTGCCTGCAGCGGTGGACAGAGGCCGATTTTGAGGACAGATGACCAGGCCGAAGGGCCTGAGTGACCTGACCCCATGTCCCCCACCCATTGCTCAGGCTCTTCAGCCTTTTCACTGGATGCTTTACCAAGGGAAGAGCCTGAAGCACGCAAAGGGACATGCCAACACAACCTGTTGTGTCCTCACCAGGTGRGGAAACAAGGCAAAGGCAGGACAAAACACACTGCAACATCCGAATAAACAGTTTCCTGCTCCTCTCTCTCATGAACTTGGAGGACTGCAGACAGGCCAGGTGTCGTCAGACAGACCACRGGGCCTGTCAGAAGCTCAGTGCTGGCAATTTATGTCTGATGCAACTGCAGCTGAATGCAGGTCACGGCTCCCTCCCCGTATCTCCCCTGACAGATCCTCAGTGTTTGCCTGCCCACCTGCAGCAGGACTTAAAGATGCAGCCTGGTTTTACAGCCCTGCATTTACTTGAACCTCTTTGGCAATGTGGSCAAGTTGAGAACGCGGTACACATTTTAATGACACGTTTGCACCTGGATGCGGAGAATGGAGGGTGTGCTCTAGGGGAAAGAAATCTCAGCAAATAAAAAAAGGCTGAGGTCAAGGTCCCTCATCAGTGGTGTCAGAAGCCAAACTGCCATTTATTCCAACTGGCTTCTGCACGGAGCATCCCAGAGAGACATGCAGGCCTGGCCAAAATCTCAGCTGGCCTCAACAGCCATGCGGTCTAGTAGAGAGAAGTTTTTGCATTTGAAATACCATACCTGCTACTGACTGGCCAATATCTCACCATGCTTCCTCCTCCCCAGCCCACCATCATATTGCCAGGACCTAGGTAGAAGCAATGGTTGGAGCACCCTTGACAGTGTGGAGGAAGGCTGTCCTCCTGCTCATACAAGCAGGGTGAGAAACCAGAGAAAGTGCTCCTGGTTGTGCTAGAAGCCCAAACTGGAGAGCCTGGGACAACCCAAAAGACCCAGAAGGAAACACATGAGATGTGGCAGCTGCTTGCAAGTGCTGAGCAGAGCATAGCAGAGCCGAGCTCACCCATGCCCTGCAAGAGCAGGGGGGAGACCAGCCAAGTCCCTCAGCTCACTGTGCCGAGCCTATGAGGATGAGGAGCAGAGCCAGGGCAGCAACACCCGTGGGTGAGAGGTCTCCAAAAAACTCTGGGGCTTGAGCGGGAGAAGACAGGGCTGCCCTGTTTGCCAAATGGAAAAAGCAAGCCAAAACAAACCAGAGCTCAAACACTCAAAAGGGAAGTAAACAGATTTTCAGGCCCTGGAGATGTTTATTTCAAAGAACACGAAGATTAATGGAAAGCCATAAACCATACCCGACAGGGGTGCCGAGAACACTGTTTTTGTTGTGTGTCATCCAGAGTGTTATTCAAAGACATAAAACAAGCATTGGCAGGTTGGAGCCTGGCCTGGCTGGGGAGCRGTACCCACGCCGGGCTGGGCATCCCTGGGGACAGAGAGCAGTGTCCCCATTTCTCCTCATTATAATACTGAAGCCAGTGTAATACTGAAGCCCATACGTGAGTTATGGGGCTATGAGAGAGGAGCGAGGGCTAGGTGGACGCTGCATATGTAGTGGGCCAGAGCGGGGCCAAACGGGTAGTTAAAGAGTGATGCAATGCTAAAACAGCACGTCATCCCTGGTTAACCACGGCCGGAGGCTTACAAGCCCCAGGGAACGTCACCTGCATCCGTGTACTGGCTTTTGCTGTCTTGGGAAGGTTTCCAGAGGCTCTGGAGGATGCTGCTGGTCCTGCCAGCCCCAGGCACTTGTGCTAGGGCAGCCCAGCCCCTCAGGGGGCCATGGCATAGGGAGCAGAGTTGCTTGCCCCCTAAAACCCACCTTTTCAAACAGCTGATCTTTGTGGGAGCCAATTTTCTCACATCTGAGCTTTTAAGGGTGTGCATTAGCCAAATACAGGTGCTAGGGGACACTGAGGGGGAAGCCAGTGAGGTGCCTCCAGCCCAGGATATGCAGGAGGCGATGCTGGCTGAGGTCCCTCTGGCTTGAAAGTCTATTATTTAACTTGTAATAAGTCTCCCAGTCTCTTCTCAGCATCTCTGTTATTTTTAAGCATCTGGGAAACTACATGGTTAATTGCTTTCTTTGTGCAACTAATTAGCTTGTGGCCTTTCCTGAACCTCTCCTAAGAGCAGTCTTCCGAGGCTGAGTCATTAGGATTAAAAYATCCCCATTAAAAATGTCCCCAAATTAATGACCGGTGGAAAGGCCTGGTGTGGGGAGGGGTGCTCAGCTCCAACGGCAGAGGCAGGAGAGTTTCTCCCGGGGCTGGTGGCACACCGGGGCACCGCCGGTTTGCAGGAGAGRCCCGGCCCGGCAGGAGAGCTGCGGGTGATGTCCTTCGCACCAGCGCCCACGCAGATGCCGTGCTGCCTGTGTTCCTGTGCGCCAAGCGCCCCCGCGTTAAAATATATTGGTCTCGAGGCACCCAAGGACGGCTGTCCTGAAGCATGCTAGGAAATGTTCCTCCTGGGCTTGGAAGTAATTATTGATGGAAATAATTATTCTCCAATCCCATCAAAGGCTTGCCTAAATTCAACCAACTGTTCTCCTCCGATGAATGCTGCGAGTCTCTAACGCTCTAAACTGGCTGGTAATCCCTTCGGATTAAGTTCCACGGACATTGATTGAATATATATATATATCTGTATGTATATATCTGCAGCCCAAGCAGGCGGGAGGAAGAGGAGGGAGGAAGGGCACCTGCCGGGATGCAACGCCRCTGTGCTTTGGCTCCGCAGCAAGGACCGCTGCCCCCCTCTGTCCCCGTACCAGTCCCGCGTGCTCAGCCGCCCTGCCTGCCCGCCGGAGGGAAGTTTCCCCATCCCCCTTAAGTGATTGCTTGTGTTTTCCCCCCTTTTTTTTTTCCTTCCCCCTTTCCTCCTCCCACGCGTAAATCCAAGCTATCGGCGAGGTCCGCACAAAGGCAGTGGTGCTGATCCGGCGGCGGTCGCCTGCCGACGGCTCGGAGCCTTGCAGCGGCGCCGAGCATCACGCGCCGTGCAGAGCCTCCCTCTGCAGACGGCTCCGCCAGGCCCTTCCCGCGCCCTCCTGTGGCGCCAGGCCCCACTCGTGGAGGGCTGTTTTGGGGCTCTTGGCAATTTTTGCCACCTTTGCAGCTGGTGGGAGCAGYCGGGTGGGAAGTGGCAGGCACCTGGGGGCTCTCGCCTTGCCCACCAGCCCCAGCCCTTCACTGCTTTCCGCAGCCAAGCCAGCCCACCTCTGCCTGCTGCCCCCAGATTTGGACTCTCCCACGTTTTCTGAATCCAGCCCRGGGCAACCTTTGAGTCAGAACCCCRCGGGCGCCCACCCGCRYGGTGGRAAGGACGTGGGGACCGGGGGCGCTGGTTCTGGGGAACCTGCCCCCAGCCAGGCTGTGAAAGCCTCTGCAAAAGCATGCCTTGAAAAAGGCGCTCGAGGTGGCTTTTGCGCCAGGTGAGGTGCGAGAGCTGGGATGCCTCGAGTCCTGCTGGGCTCATCAAAGCCCTGTCAGAGAGCACCGGCACCAAAGTGGCTCCGGGGGGTAATTCGGAGCCGGAGGCACCGGTGCCGGTGCCGTGGCTGCGACACGCGGTGCTCGGTTCCCTCTTGCTCACGGGAACAGGCCCGACAGTCTCAGCCTTCCTCCAGCCCTGCCCTGGGCTGCTTTGCAAGCGCTGGTGTGAAAACACCAGCAACGGAGCTGCCTGGCAAAAACATCGTGCCGTGGCTGGTCGCCCGCACGGGGGCGGCCCCACGGCGGCCTCGGCAGTGCCGAGGCCCTGCYGAAGACCCCGAGCCCTGGCCACCCTCACGCCGGGGCAGCGTTTCCAAGCTCAGGACAGAACTTGGGAGAGACGATCAGGAAATCCCTGCTTTGCCCTTGCTCCCCTTGCCAGCTCCGTGTTTCCGGCGTCTCTACGGTCCCCAGTGAAGATGCTCCAACCAACTGGAGCGCCGAAAACTAAAAAGGTTAAAGCATCCCTGATGAGCCTATTAGTTCTGGCTGTTTCCCTGGGCATTAAAACGATGATGGATGCCTCATCCGGGGGAATCAATCTGGCAATATCCATCTGCCGAAGGACGCGGACACCCGGGGCGGCCCCGCAGCCCCGAGGAAGAGCACGAGAAACTCCCGCACTGCAGCCGCTTGCCAGGCCGCCGAGGGAGCCCCGGTCTTCCCGGGTGGAAGGGGGCAGATGGAGTCACGTCGGCTAAATCGATGGGAAAAATCAATCCGATTTAAATGGAGAGAAAGATTAAATATCGGCCACAAAGTGCTCTTAATTGCAGCCCCCTTTCAGAGAGCAGCTCGCGTCGAGAAAGGAGCCGGCCGGCGCCGCGCGCTTCCCCCGCGGTGCCCCGGGGCCCTCGGAGCTGGCAGCCCCCGACTCACCGCCCCCCCGTTGCCCTCGCTGCACTGTAGCTGGCAGCCCCCGACTCACCGCCCCCCCGTTGCCCTCGCTGCACTGTAGCCATTCGAGAGCAACGTGAATTCGGTCCCCAGGCGCTTGGGCGTGGAGACCCCGTCCGAGGCGCCCGTCACCGTGGCATCACGTCTCCCCGGGAGCTGCCTGCTGGCAGGACCCCCGGCGTGGGAGCCTCCCGGCGTCCCCGGGCTGTCCCCGACAGCCCCACGACAGTGACCGCCGCTGCTCCAGCATCCTGAAATACTCGGAGCATCTCTAAAGCACACCACTTTCGCTAGTAAAATCATCCTTTCCATTCTTTCGCTTGCTCTCTCGTTGAAAAAGAAAATGGTTGAACCATTTCTTTGTCCCAGGAGATGGGGGCGGGGGGGGAGAAGAAGGTTGCAAAGACATTTCCAAGCACCAACTCCAGCAGATGTGTTTACGTAAATCTGTTTGAAACGTGCACTAAAAATACCTCTTCAAAATTAGGAGATGGGGAAAATTGCAAGTGCTTTCCACAAACACCCCGCGGCAGGTTCCCTTCCCCACCTCGTTCAAACCGCTATTATTAGTGCGGCAGGAGCCCTGCAGTTTGTTATTGAAAATTATAATAGCAAATCACCGAGATATTTTCCCTGATTACACAGATTCCAAGCCAGTTCAATTTTAATCTTCTCACAGCTATTTTTTCGTGCATCAGCAGAGGCACCAGCTGCAGCAGAGCGCGTGGCTTTCTYGAGGCAGTTGAAACGCAGAGCAGAAACCCAATTCCATAATACACGTTTTTTTTTTTCATCCAATTTTCGCCGGCCGTGTCTCGCCTCCCGCTCCCGGGAGCTCGGTGTCCCGCTGCAAGCCAGGACCGGCTCCTTTCACCTCCCGGGCTCCAGAAACATGTAACAACCTCTCTTAACGGACCGGGGGGGGTTTGGGGGGGGCAAAGCAGCAGCGTGGCTCTTCCTTCGCCGGCAGCTGGCTCGCCATGCACGGCTGAACCCGAACACAGGCGCTTCCCGGCTGGGAGAGGCGGCGGTGGCCGTCAGCGCCAGATGCTCCGGAGGAGCAGAGCGCGCCGGAGGCTGGCGGGGAGCGCTCCGTCCCGGACGCCAGCTGGTGGCCGCCGGGCACCGCGGGGGCTGCCGGCCCTGGCGCGGACGGCGAAAGTGCTGGGGGGGCGGGATTGGGGGGGGGATACACGATTTGTCCTCTCCATCCCAGACTTTTCCCAGCTACGAGCTCCCGGTTCAACTTTCCCGGCGGATTCGCACCTCCCGCCGCCACGAGCCACGCTCGGCGATAAAACCCAGCTCCTGCGGCAACGTTCGCCCTCCCCGGCGCGGGTTAATCCGGGATCTTTCCAGAGCCCTAATCGCCCGGGGCCGTTAATCGGGATGCCGCGCTCCCGGCCGGCAGCCGCCAGGGCGCTCTCGCTAACGGAGCGCGTACCAAAGCCCGCTCCGCTCGGCAGCGGAGTGCAAACGCTCTATTTGCCGACAGCGCAGCTTGTTAAATGTTAATGAAATTGAGGCTTGCGAGCGCAGGAGCTCGGAAATATCGCTTTAAAAATGCATTAGCAATAGGGCGCTTTGGAGGTGGCAAYGGAAGGCCAAGCCCAGCCCGGCCGGAGCAGCTCCGCGTGGAGCGGCTGCTCCGTTCGGAGCCTTCCCGAGGCCCTTGGTGAGGGCGCAAACACCGGCCCGTTCGCCCGAGGCTCGGCCCTGGAGGACCCCGGAGGCTCGCRAACGCGCTGCTCCCGCCGGCGGCGGCGGCGGATCCGAGGCCGGCTCCCTCCCGCCGCTTTTCCGCCCCTTCGTCTTTAACTGGGCGCAGCAATAATTTTATTTGCTCGCAGGGATTTGCGAGGCTGAACTAATGCTCGCGGAGCGCTCGGCCCCCCTCGGCCGATGGGCAACCTCGGGCGGCAAAGCCCCCGCGTTAGTCGCGTGTGGGTAATCCAGAATTATTCATAAACCAAATCAAGGTCACGYAAACACACGCATTCGTTCGCAGAATATCTCCGGGAAAAACAGCGGAATTAGTCTTGTTAACAACTCCGCGCTCCGCAGGCGCCCGGGTAAGCGGGGGAACCGGTCCCGGGCAGCAGGTAAGCTCGGGCCGAGGCAGCCGCGTCGCTCGGGGGCCAGCCCGGCGCAGCAGGCGACGGCCCCC
>NW_028185350.1:2029203-2031192 GCF_003343005.1 Rhea americana | reverse complement strand
CGGGACGGGGCGCCGGCGACGCCGCGCCGCTTAATTAACGCCACGTGCCTCTCACGCGGTGGGTTGCGTGCCTCGTTAATTATTTTTGTAAAGAAAATAATTAGCCCCAATCAAGGCAGCRGCTCTTCAGAATTGCAGCTCGTTAACTACTCTCCCATTTTCCTGTTCTATAAAAAGCCACGCGGCGCTGATGAAAATTATAGACCCTCGGAATCGGCTTTAAATACAAATTCAGACGCCGCTACCAGCCCGTCGCCATCGGCCGCAGCCGCTCGGCTCCGGCAGCTGTGGCCGGAGAGGCCGCGCAGGGGGCCGGCACCGAGCACCCAGCGCCCCGAGGAGCTGGCGGCCGCTTCGGGACCCTTCCCGGCGGGGCTGCAGGGGGCTGGAGGAGCTCCCCGGGGGACGTCCGGACCGCGAGGCCCCCGGCCCGGAGCAGCACCCGCTCCGCGGGCGCCCGCCGCCGCTCGCCGTCACCCGCCTCGACAGCCGGGCGGGCCGCGGGCGCTGCGCTGGCGGGGAACAGCTCACTGTAACAACTTCATTTACGCGCTCCGACGCGTCCCCGCCGGACGCGCGTTGCTTCCTCAGGCGGTCGGCGGGACGGCAGCTCCCGGCGACCCACGGATTAATTCAGCAGGCGGTTTTTGACTCTGAAATCTCTCTTAACACAAGCGTTTTCCCCGTGCTGGGCAATAGCTACCTCTCCGTCYGGACGGCACGGAGCGGGCGCGCTGCCCAGGGCAGGCACCCGAACCCCGGCCGAAGGGGCCTCGGGCTCCCCCCGGGCAAGGCTTGCGCCAGCGCCGGGGAAAATCCGCTCTGCCATCCAGGCCCCGGGGCCTCCTCCGAGCGCTTCCAGCCGCTCGCGTGCGCCCGAGCCCCCCGACRGGCCGGCTCTGCCGCCTCCCGGGCCGCGCACCAGCTCTCCAGCCGGGAATCCCGGCGGGAGCAGCGAGCTGCCGCCCCCCACGTTCCTCCCGGACGCTCTTTCCCAGAGTCGCGCAACAAATTAAAGCGCGTCTCGCCCCCCGACCGCGGCGTGGGCTGCAGGCGCCCGCTCCTCCTTTAGCTAACGAAGCGACGTAAATTAAACATGAAGCGTTAAACGGGTCAGCAGCCGAGCAAGGAGCCTCCAGGCGGCAGCCGCCCCGGGGGGCAGCAGCCCGGGGGGCTGGCGGCGCCCTGCTCGCCCCGGGGCAGGAGCGACGCTGCGGCAGGCGAGACGGGGCCGCCGGCACCGCGGGTCCGGCACCGCCGTGGAGGGCAGAGAAAAAGGCACGAGGTGGTGGTGGGGGGGGGGGCGCTTCCCTGGCTCCGCTTTCGGATTAAATCAATCCGCCGGCTCCAACCCCCAGTACGAAAGCAGCCTTCTCCCGCTCCGGTTACCGGGGCTCGGGGGGTGCCGCCGGCGGTTTGAAGCGCCCAGGGCGACGCCGGCGGCTCTCCGGGCCTCCTCGAGGTCCCGAGGCTCCCTCCCGGCCCAGCAGCCGCCGCGGGGCGCAGCGGGGTGCCGGCACTAAGCGCAGCCCAGCGCCCGTGGGGATTTTCCGGCCTCGCTGCCGCTTCGCCATGATTAAGAGGTTCAGCAGCCTCGGGAAGAAAAGGAATAAAAAAAATAATAAAAAGAGAGAGAGAGAGAGAGAAAAGGGCAGTCATGCTTGAAATGATTTCATTTCAGCGACACCAGGCTCATGTTTGATAAGTTCATAGTGCAAAAAATTATATATATTATGTATACATATAAAAGGAAGGGTCCAGCTGTGAGGCGCAGGGATGTGGGAATGGGCAAGCGCCGGGGCTGGCCGGGGAGGGCTCAGCCCTGGCCCCTCGGGGGGATAACTCTGGGGTGGGAGATGGCTCGGGGAGGGCCCGGCGCCGGGGGGCCGCCACCGTCCCCCGCGTCCCCCCGCCGCTGCCGCCTGCTCCCGAGCTGCCTAATTAGCGCGGGGCCTCGCCGCCGGCCAGCTGCGGCCGCCGCGCCGGGCG